>NC_084565.2:2847500-2880000 GCF_033978685.3 Nerophis lumbriciformis
CAATATTTTTAATACGATTAATAACGATGATGGATTAATCCGCGTTAAAGCCTAAATTTCGAAAACTTTATTAAGTGCTTTAATATTTTTAATCAGATTAATAACGACGATGGATTAATCCGCATTAAAGGATAATTTGGAAAACATTATTAATTGCATCAATATTTTTAATCAGATTAATAACGATGATGGATTAATCTGCATTAAAGGGTTAATTTCGAAATTGCGATTGATTGCGTTAATATTTTTAATCAGATTAATAACGATGATGGATTAATCCGCATCAAAGGGTTAATTTTGAAAACATTAATAATTGCGTCAATATTTTTAATCAGATTAATAACGATGATGGATTAATCCGCATCAATGGGTTAATTTCAAAAACATTATTAATTGCGTTAATATTTTTAATCAGATTAATAACGTTGATAGATTAATCCACATTAAAGCGTTAATTTCGAAAACATTAATTGCGTCAATATTTTTAATCAGATTAATAACGATGATGGATTAATCCGCATTAAAGGATAATTTGGAAAACATTATTAATTGCATCAATATTTTTAATCAGATTAATAACGATGATGGATTAATCTGCATTAAAGGGTTAATTTCGAAATTGCGATTGATTGCGTTAATATTTTTAATCAGATTAATAACGATGATGGATTAATCCGCATCAAAGGGTTAATTTTGAAAACATTAATAATTGTGTCAATATTTTTAATCAGATTAATAACGATGATGATTAATCCGCATCAATGGGTTGATTTCAAAAACATTATTAATTGCCTCAATATTTTTAATCAGATTAATAACGTTGATAGATTAATCCACATTAAAGCGTTAATTTCGAAAACATTAATTGCGTCAATATTTTTAATCAGATTAATAACGATGATGGATTAATCCGCATCAAAGGGTTGATTTTGAAAACATTAATAATTGTGTCAATATTTTTAATCAGATTAATAACGATGATGGATTAATCCGCATCAAAGGGTAAATTTTGAAAACATTAATAATTGCGTCAATATTTTTAATCAGATTAATAACGATGATGGATTAATCCGCATCAAAGGGTTAATTTCAAAAACATTATTAATTGCGTCAATATTTTTAATCAGATTAATAACGATAATAGATTAATCCACATTAAAGCGTTAATTTCGAAAACATTAACTGCGTCAATATTTTTAATCAGATTAATAACGATGATGGATTAATCCGCATTAAAGGCTCAATTTTCCAAAACGCGATTGATTGGGTCAATATTTTTAATACGATTAATAACGATAATGGATTAATCCGCATTAAAGTCTAAATTTCGAAAACTTTATTAAGTGCTTTAATATTTTTAATCAGATTAATAACGATGATGGATTAATCAGCAATAAAGGATAATTTGGAAAACATCATTAATTGCATCAATATTTTTAATCAGATTAATAACGATGATGGATTAATCTGCATTAAAGGGTTGATTTGGAAAAAACGATTGATTGCGTCAATATTTTTAATCAGATTAATAACGATGATGGATTAATCTGCATTAAAGGGTTGATTTGGAAAAAGCGATTGATTGCGTCGATATTTTTAATCAGATTAATAACGATGATGGATAAATCCGCATTAAAGGGTTAATTTTGAAAACATTAATAATTACGTCAATATTTTTAATCAGATTAATAACGATGATGGATTAATCCGCATCAAAGGGTTAATTTCAAAAACATTATTAATTGTGTCAATATTTTTAATCAGATTAATAACGATGATAGATTAATCCACATTAAAGCGTTAATTTCGAAAACATTAACTGCGTCAATATTTTTAATCAGATTAATAACGATGATGGATTAATCCGCATTAAAGGCTCAATTTTCCAAAACGCGATTGATTGGGTCAATATTTTTAATACGATTAATAACGATAATGGATTAATCCGCATTAAAGTCTAAATTTCGAAAACTTTATTAAGTGCTTTAATATTTTTAATCAGATTAATAACGATGATGGATTAATCAGCAATAAAGGATAATTTGGAAAACATCATTAATTGCATCAATATTTTTAATCAGATTAATAACGATGATGGATTAATCTGCATTAAAGGGTTGATTTGGAAAAAACGATTGATTGCGTCAATATTTTTCATCAGATTAATAACGATGATGGATTAATCTGCATTAAAGGGTTGATTTGGAAAAAGCGATTGATTGGGTCAATATTTTTAATACGATTAATAACGATGATGGATTAATCCGCATTAAAGTCTAAATTTCGAAAACTTTATTAAGTGCTTTAATATTTTTAATCACATTAATAACGATGATGGATTAATCCGCATTAAAGGATACTTTGGAAAACATTATTAATTGCATCAATATTTTTAATCAGATTAATAACAATGATGGATTAATCCGCATTAAAGTCTAAATTTTGAAAACTTTATTAAGTGCTTTAATATTTTTAAACAGATTAATAACGATGATGGATTAATCTGCATTAAAGGGTTAATTTCGAAATTGCGATTGATTGCGTTAATATTTTTAATCAAATTAACAACGATGATGGATTAATCCACATTAATGGCTTAATTTCAAAAACGCGATTAATTGCTTTGATATTTTTAATCAGATTAATAACGATGATGGATTAATCTGCATTAAAGGCTTAATTTCGAAAACGCGATTGATTGGGTCAATATTTTTAATACGATTAATAACGATGATGGATTAATCCGCATTAAAGTCTAAATTTCGAAAACTTTATTAAGTGCTTTAATATTTCTAATCAGATTAATAACGATGATGGATTAATCCGCATTAAAGTCTAAATTTCGAAAACTTTATTAAGTGCTTTAATATTTCTAATCAGATTAATAACGATGATGGATTAATCCGCATTAAAGTCTAAATTTCGAAAACTTTATTAAGTGCTTTAATATTTCTAATCAGATTAATAACGATGATGGATTAATCCGCATTAAAGGATACTTTGGAAAACATTATTAATTGCATCAATATTTTTAATCAGATTAATAACGATGATGGATTAATCCGCATCAAAGGATTCATTTCAAAAACATTATTAATTGCGTCAATATTTTTAATCAGATTAATAATGATGATAGATTAATCCACATTAGAGCGTTAATTTCGAAAACATTAATTGCGTCAATATTTTTAATCAGATTAATAATGATGATGGATTAATCTGCATTTAAGGCTTAATTTAGAAAACTTTATTAATTGCTTTAATATTTTTACTTAGATTAATAGTGATGATTGATTAATCTGCATTAAAGGATCATTTCGACAGCCTTACTAAATGCTAAAATGCTAACATATTCCCGCACACACAAAAATGAAAAGTTCAACCTTGGCAAAGGAATGTTTTTTTTCCAGAAAGAAAGTAAAAAAAAAAAGCATGCTGGGAGTTTTTCACCTTGACTTTTTGTGTGTGTGTGTGTGTGTGTGTGTGTGTGTGTGTGTGTGTGTGTGTGTGTGTTCCTGACCCCATTCTCCGTCTAATAAATGAGTCGGCGACGGCGGGGCTTTAACATGTAAAATAGCGATGACATGCTAAATAATGAGGCGGGCCGGAATTACGAGGCGGGCTCTGGGGGGTCTCCCTGGCCGGGCCGTGGGGGTGGGCGAATATGAAAATGGAATTAAAATGGCGCCTGACAGCGTTTTGGCCGCCCTCGCCTCGTGTTTGTGTTTGTGGTCGCCGACAAACACAGAGCGCTTTTATGCCCGGCTGGAAAATTGTTGTTTTTACGACGCCCGAGTGCAACGTGAGCCGCTCGCCGCCGTTGTGTTTGTTTTGATTGAAGTGGGTCATTTGAACGCGCCGCGGCCGTAATGTCGCCGTCATCTCTCTCCCGTTTGGGCCGCCATTTTTTTTCTTTGCGTGTGTTTGGTGACTGATGGCGGCGATAAAGACGGCCTCACAATGACTGTGTCACTTTGCCGGCGTTTTTGAGTAACATTGTCGTTCGGGAACACTCGAACGCAACCTTGGAGCTTCGCCGGCGAGCGCGGCTGTTTTATGGTCGCCGGACAGATTTACCAGCCGAGTTTGTTTGCAAAGAAATTGCTTGTAAACCTGCTTTACGGCGACCCCCCGCCATCTTTTTGTCCACGGGCGGATTAGGTGATGAGCGCGGCTTGTCCTTCAGGTGACTCCAGACTCATATCGCGCTTTATTGCCGCCTCCTTGGAGTGACTGATCATCTGCTCCACCGTTTCCACATCTCGCCTTCTTTCTCTCCCAACTACCGCCCGCAACTTTTACACTCATTGCACTTTTGGACCCTTGCATTTTCCTGTCAGGCGTAGGGAGGCCAAAAAAAATATGTAGAAAATATACTGACCTGGATGTATCAGAACATCCATACATATGGAGAAGAGCCATTATTTGAAATTTTCTGATCAAGTAGTCAAACAATATTGCCTTTTTTAGATTTCTTTGAGAAGCTATAACAAGAGAAAAAGGACTGCAAATCCAGGTCAAAAAATATGTAGAAAATACATTGACCTGGATGTATGAGAACATCCATACATATGGAGAAAATCCATTATTTGAAATTTTCTGATCAAGTAGTCAAACAATATTGCCTTTCTTAGATGTTTTTGAGAAGCTACAAACAAGAGGAAAAAGGACTGTGAATCCAGGCCACAAAAAAATATGGAGAAAATACCCTGACCTGGATGTATGAGAACATCCTTATGTATGGAGAAAATCCATGATTTGAAATTTTCTGATCAAGTAGTCAAACAAAATTGCCTTTCTTAGATTTCTTTGAGAAGCTACAAACAGAGAAAAAGGACTGCAAATCTAGGCCAAAACAAATATGGAATAAATACACTGACCTGGATGTATGAGAACATCCTTATGTATGGAGAAAATCCATGATATGAAATTTTCCGATCAAGTAGTCAAACAAAATTGCCTTACTTAGATTTCTTTGAGAAGTTACAAACAGAGAAAAAGGACTGCAAGTCCAGGTAAAAAAAAAAAAAGATGGAGAAAATACACTCACCTGGATGTATGAGAACATCCATACATACGGAAAACATCCATCATTTGAAATTTTCTGATCAAGTAGACAAACAAAATTGCCTTTCTTAGATGTTTTTGAGAAGCTACAAACAAGAGGAAAAAGGACTGTGAATCCAGGCCACAAAAAAATATGGAGAAAATACCCTGACCTGGATGTATGAGAACATCCTTATGTATGGAGAAAATCCATGATTTGAAATTTTCTGATCAAGTAGTCAAACAAAATTGCCTTTCTTAGATTTCTTTGAGAAGCTACAAACAGAGAAAAAGGACTGCAAATCTAGGCCAAAACAAATATGGAATAAATACACTGACCTGGATGTATGAGAACATCCTTATGTATGGAGAAAATCCATGATATGAAATTTTCCGATCAAGTAGTCAAACAAAATTGCCTTACTTAGATTTCTTTGAGAAGTTACAAACAGAGAAAAAGGACTGCAAGTCCAGGTAAAAAAAAAAAAAAGATGGAGAAAATACACTCACCTGGATGTATGAGAACATCCATACATACGGAAAACATCCATCATTTGAAATTTTCTGATCAAGTAGACAAACAAAATTGCCTTTCTTAGATTTCTTTGAGAAGCTACAGACAGAGAAAAAGGACTGCAAATCTAGGCCAAAACAAATGTGGAATAAATACACTGACCTGGATGTATGAGAACATCCTTATGTATGGAGAAAATCCATGATATGAAATTTTCCGATCAAGTAGTCAAACAAAATTGCCTTACTTAGATTTCTCTGAGAAGTTACAAACAGAGAAAAAGGACTGCAAGTCCAGGTAAAAAAAAAAAAAAAGATGGAGAAAATACACTCACCTGGATGTATGAGAACATCCATACATACGGAAAACATCCATCATTTGAAATTTTCTGATCAAGTAGACAAACAAAATTGCCTTTCTTAGATTTCTTTGAGAAGCTACAGACAGAGAAAAAGGACTGCAAATCTAGGCCAAAACAAATATGGAATAAATACACTGACCTGGATGTATGAGAACATCCTTATGTATGGAGAAAATCCATGAAATGAAATTTTCCGATCAAGTAGTCAAACAAAATTGCCTTACTTAGATTTCTTTGAGAAGCTACAAACAGAGAAAAAGGACTGCGAGTCCAGGCCAAAAAAAGATGTAGAAGATACACTGACCTGGATGTATGAGAACATCCATACATACGGAACAAATCCATGATTTGTAATTTTCTGATCAAGTAGTCAAACAAAATTGCCTTTCTTAGATTTCTTTGAGAAGCTACAAAGAGAGAAAAGGACTGCGAACCCAGGCCAACAAAAATATGTAGAAAATACACTGACCTGGATGTATGAGAACATCCATATACACGGAAAAAATTCATGATTTGAAAATTTTCTGATCAAGTAGTCAAACAAAATGGCCTTTCTTAGATTTGTTGGAGAAACTACAAACAGAGAAAAAGGACTGCGAATCCAGGCCAAAAAAAGATGGAGAAAATACACTGACCTGGATGTATGAGAACATCCATACATACGTAGAAAATCCATGATTTGAAATTTTCTGATCAAGCAGTCAAACAAAATTGCCTTAGATTTGATGGAGAAGCTACAAACAGAGAAAAAGGACTGCAAATCCAGGCCAAAAAAATATGTCAAAAATACACTGACCTGGATGTATGAGAACATCCATATATACAAAAAAAATCCATGATTTAAAATTTTCTAATCAAGTAGTCAAACAAAATTGCCTTTCTTAGATTTATTTGAGAAGCAACAAACAGAGAAAAGGACTGCGAATCCAGGCCAAACAAATATGTTGAAAATACACTGACCTGGATGTATGAGAACATCCATACATATGGCGAAAATCCATGATTTGAAATTTTCTGATCAAGTAGTCAAACAAAATTGCCTTTCTTATATTTGTTTGAGAAGCAACAAACAGAGAAAAAGGACTGCAAATCCAGGCCAAAAAAATATGTCAAAAATACACTGACCTGGATGTATGAGAACATCCATTTTTACAAAAAAAAATCCATGATTTAAAATGTTCTAATCAAATAGTCAGACAAAATTGCCTTTCTTAGATTTGTTTGAGAAGCAACAAACAGAGAAAAAGGACTGCGAATCCAGGCCAAAAAAAAATATGTAGAAAATACACTGACCTGGATGTATGAGAACATCCATACATACGGAGAAAATCCATAATTTTAAATTTTCTGATCAAGTAGTCAAACAAAATTGCCATATTTTTTTGGCAGGCAGTGATGGGCAGTAACAAGCTACATGTGGCGACGCTACGTAGTTTAGCAACATTTTCCTATAGTTATTCACTACTTTTCGAATGAGTCGCGATTCCTGTAATTTAGCTACTTTTCGACCCACGTAGCGAAGTAGCTAACATCAAAGCAACAAACAGAGAAAAAGGACTGTGAATCCCATTTACTCTCTGTAAAGCAGCAGTTCCATTGGCCCAGAGCATAATACTACCACCACCATGCATGACGGTAGGCATGGTGTTCCTGGGATTAAAGGCCTCACCTTTTCTCCTCCAAACATATTGCTGGGTATTGTAGCCAAACAGCTCCATTTTTGTTTCTGGACTGCAAATACAGGCCAAAAAAATATGTAGAAATTACACTGACCTGGATGTAGGAGAACATCCATACATACGGAGAAAATCCATTCATCCATCCATTTTCTACCGCTTGTCCCTCTTGGGGTCGCGGGGGAGCCTATCCAGCTTCATTCGGGCGGACGGGGGGGTACACCCTGGACAAGTCGCCACCTACGGAGAAAATCCATTATTTGGAATTTTCTGATCAAGTAGTCAAACAAAATTGCCTTTCTTAGATTTCTTTGAGAAGCAACAAACAGAGAAAAAGGACTGCAAATCCAGGCCCAAAACAATATGTAGAAAATACACTGACCTGGATGTATGAGAACATACATACATACGGAGAAAATCCATGATTTGAAATTTTCTGATCAAGTAGTCAAACAAAATTGCCTTTCTTAGATTTTTTGGGGAAGCTACAAACTTCTTCTTTTTCCGAGCAGTGACAATCACAAGGTGCCGCCCCCTGCTGGCAAGGAGTGTCCCTGCCGCGCTTATGGTTCAAGTGCAGCCTGTGTGAGGCGTTCAAAGACCGCGTGTTGACCCCCCCCCCTCCTCGTCATTGGCGGCCGAACGCGCCAACCCCACGAGCCGCTTTCGCGCTCGTGGAACGGCGAAGCGGGTAAGGGGGGGTCACGAGGGCGCCGGTAATTTCCTTGGCCGGGAGCGTAGGCGGACGAACCGGGGCCGGGTGTTGGCGAGCTCAGGAAAAAGAATTTTTTTTTTTAGTAAAAATTAATTTTAAAAAAGATGTATAAAAACAATTAATTTAAAACTTTAATAAAGTACTAATTAATAATAATAATAAATATGTATACAAAAAATATGAATTCATAATAATAATGATAAATAGTACAAAAATATTATTAATGAACAATTTATTTCCTATGAATTCGTTTTCGTACAAAACCAACATCTAATTAAATTCAAGTTTGATGAAAAGACAATAAAAGAATACTTTTGAATAAAAATGAATTTTATAAAATAATTATAAAAACAATTAATTTAAAACTTTAATAAAATACTAATTAATAATATTAATAAATATGTATACAAAAAATATGAATTAATAATAATGATAATAATAATAAATAGTACAAAAATATTATTAATGAATAATTTATTTCCTATGAATTCATTTTCGTACAAAACCAACATCAAATGTATTCAAAGTTTGATAAAAAGAGTATACAAATCCTTTTACGATGAAAATTATTTTATTATAAATTTAATTTAATGGGGGGTTTCAAAATAAGGAGCCCCAATGTACCTCATATTTTAATTACGTCTATGTTTTAAATTAACAAAATAATAAAAATATATTAACTAAAAATATGAACTAAAAAAGACAAATTAATCATAATAAATTATTCTTCTTTTTCCCAGCAATGACAATCAGAAAGTGCCGCCCCCTGCTGGCAAGGAGTGTCGCTGCCGCGCTTCTAGTTCAAGAGCGGCCTGTGTGAGGCGTTCAAGGACCGCGTGTTGACCCCCAACCCCTGCTCGTCCTTGGCGGCCGCTTTTCGCGCTCGTGGAACGGAAAAGCGGGTAAGGGGGGGTCACGAGGGCGCCGGTAATTTCCTTGGCCGGGAGCGTAGGCGGACGAAACGGGGTGAGCTCAGAAATTTGTTTGATATTTTTTAAAATAAAAATGTATTGAAATTAGTTTTTTAAAGAAACAATGACTTTAAAACTTTAATAAAATGCTAATTAATAATAATAATAAATATGTATACAAAAATATGAATTCATAATAATAATAATAAATAGTACAAAAATATTATTAATGAACAATTTATTTCCTATGAATTCGTTTTCATACAAAACTAACATCAAATGAAATTCAAGTTTGATAAAAAAAAATTGTATAAAAATCATTTTACGATGAAAATTATTTTATTATAAATTTATGAAAATGTGTAAAAAAAAATTTAAATGTGGGGTTTCAAAATAAGGAGCCCCAATTTACCTCATATTTTAATTACGTCTATGTTTTAAATTAATAAAATAATAAAAATATATTAATTAAAAATATGAACTAAAAATTACAAATTAATAATAAATTCTTCTTCTTTTTCCCAGCAGTGACAATCACAAGGTGCCGCCCCCTGCTGGCAAGGAGTGTCCCTGCCTCGCTTATAGTTCAAGTGCAGCCTGTGTGAGGCATTCAAGGACCGCGTGTTGACCCCCGCTCCCCCCCCCCCTCTCCTCGTCCTTGGCGGACGAACGCGCCAACCCCACGAGCCACTTTTGCGCTCGTGGAACGGCGAAGCGGGTAAGGGGGGTCACGAGGGCGCCGGTAATTTCCTTGGCCGGGAGCGTAGGCGGACGAACTGGGGCCAGCGTGTTGGCGAGCTCAGGAAAAATAGTAAATTTTTTAAAAATAAAAATGTATTTTAAAAAAATATTATAAAAAAAAAACTTTAAAACTTTAATAAAATACTAATTAATCATAATAATAAATATGCATATAAAATATATGAATTAATAACAATAATAAATAGTACAAAAATATTGTATACAATATAAATAAACAATTTATTTCCTATCAAATTTAAATCAAGTTTGATGAAAAAAAAAAGTATAAAAATCTTTTTACAATGAAAATTATTTTATTATAAATTTATGAAAGTATGTGCATTTTTTTAAAATGGGTTTTCATACAAAACCAACATCAAATTAAATTCAAGTTTGATAAAAAAAAAAAAAAAAAAAGAGTATAAAAATAATTTTACGATGACAATTATTTTTATTATAAAATTAAATTTTAAAAATGGGGGGTTTCAAAATAAGGACCCCCAATTTACCTCATATTTTAATTACTTCTATGTTTTAAATTAACAAAAATAATAAAAATATATTAATTAAAAATATGAACTAAAAATGACTAATTAATCATAATAAATTCTTCTTCTTTTTCCCAGCAGTAACAATCAGAAAGTGCCGCCCCCTGCTGGCAAGGAGTGTCCCTGCCGCGCTTCTAGTTCAAGTGCGGCCTGTGTGAGGCGTTCAAGGACCGCGTGTTGACCCCCACCCCCTCCTCGTCCTTGGCGGCCGAACGCGCCAACCCCACGAGCCGCTTTTCGCGCTCGTGGAACGGCGAAGCGGGTCACGAGGGCGCCGGTAATTTCCTTGGCCGGGAGCGTAGGCGGACCAAACGGGGCCAGCGTGTTGGCGAGCTCAGAAAAAATAATACATTTTTTAAAAATAAAAATGTATTTTTAAAAAATACTATAAAAAAAAAAAAAACCTTTAAAACTTGAATAAAATACTAATTAATCATAATAATAAATATGTTTATAAAAAATATGAATTAATAATAATAATAATAATAAATAGTACAAAAATATTATATACAATATAAATATACAATTTATTTCTTATCAAATTAAATTCAAGTTTGATAAAAAAAAAAGAGTATAAAAATAATTTTATAATGAAAATTATTTTATTATAAATTTATGAAAATAACTGCATTTTTTTTTTTTAATGGGTTTTCGTACAAAACCAACATCAAATTAAATTCAAGTTTGATAAAAAGAGTATAAAAATAATTTTACGATGACAATTATTTTATTATAAATTTATGAAAATGTGTGCATTTTTTTTTAAAATGGGGGGTTTCAAAATAAGGACCCCCAATTTACCTCATATTTTAATTACTTCTATGTTTTAAATTAATAAAAATAATAAAAACATATTAATTAAAAATATGAACTAAAAATGACCAATTAATCATAATAAATTCTTCTTCTTTTTCCCAGCAGTGACAATCACAAGGTGCCGCCCCCTGCTGGCAAGGAGTGTCCCTGCCGCGCTTATAGTTCAAGTGCAGCCTGTGTGAGGCGTTCAAGGACCGCGTGTTGACCCGCACCCCCTGCTCGTCCTTGGCGGCCGAACGCGCCAACCCCACGAGCCGCTTTTCGCGCTCGTGGAACGGCAAAGCGGGTCACGAGGGCGCCGGTAATTTCCTTGGCCGGGAGCGTAGGCGGACCAAACGGGGCCAGCGTGTTGGCGAGCTCAGAAAAAATAATACATTTTTTAAAAATAAAAATGTATTTTTTAAAAATACTATAAAAAAAAAACAACCTTTAAAACTTGAATAAAATACTAATTAATCATAATAATAAATATGTTTATAAAAAATATGAATTAATAATAATAATAATAATAAATAGTACAAAAATATTATATACAATATAAATATACAATTTATTTCCTATCAAATTAAATTCAAGTTTGATAAAAAAAAAAAAAAAGAGTATAAAAATAATTTTATAATGAAAATTATTTTATTATAAATTTATGAAAATAACTGCATTTTTTTTTAATGGGTTTTCGTACAAAACCAACATCAAATTAAATTCAAGTTTGATAAAAAGAGTATAAAAATAATTTTACGATGACAATTATTTTATTATAAATTTATGAAAATGTGTGCATTTTTAAAAAAAATGGGGGGTTTCAAAATAAGGACCCCCAATTTACCTCATATTTTAATTACTTCTATGTTTTAAATTAACAAAAATAATAAAAACATATTAATTAAAAATATGAACTAAAAATGACCAATTAATCATAATAAATTCTTCTTCTTTTTCCCAGCAGTGACAATCACAAGGTGCCGCCCCCTGCTGGCAAGGAGTGTCCCTGCCGCGCTTATAGTTCAAGTGCAGCCTGTGTGAGGCGTTCAAGGACCGCGTGTTGACCCGCACCCCCCTGCTCGTCCTTGGCGGCCGAACGCGCCAACCCCACGAGCCGCTTTTCGCGCTCGTGGAACGGCAAAGCGGGTCACGAGGGCGCCGGTAATTTCCTTGGCCGGGAGCGTAGGCGGACCAAACGGGGCCAGCGTGTTGGCGAGCTCAGAAAAAATAATACATTTTTTAAAAATAAAAATGTATTTTTAAAAAATACTATAAAAAAAAAAAAAACTTTAAAACTTGAATAAAATACTAATTAATCATAATAATAAATATGTTTATAAAAAATATGAATTAATAATAATAATAATAATACATAGTACAAAAATATTATATACAATATAAATATACAATTTATTTCCTATCAAATTAAATTCAAGTTTGATAAAAAAAAAGAGTATAAAAATAATTTTATAATGAAAATTATTTTATTATAAATTTATGAAAATAACTGCATTTTTTTTTTTTAATGGGTTTTCGTACAAAACCAACATCAAATTAAATTCAAGTTTGATAAAAAGAGTATAAAAATAATTTTACGATGACAATTATTTTATTATAAATTTATGAAAATGTGTGCATTTTTAAAAAAAATGGGGGGTTTCAAAATAAGGACCCCCAATTTACCTCATATTTTAATTACTTCTATGTTTTAAATTAACAAAAATAATAAAAACATATTAATTAAAAATATGAACTAAAAATGACCAATTAATCATAATAAATTATTCTTCTTTTTCCCAGCAGTGACAATCACAAGGTGCCGCCCCCTGCTGGCAAGGAGTGTCCCTGCCGCGCTTATAGTTCAAGTGCAGCCTGTGTGAGGCGTTCAAGGACCGCGTGTTGACCCGCACCCCCCTGCTCGTCCTTGGCGGCCGAACGCGCCAACCCCACGAGCCGCTTTTCGCGCTCGTGGAACGGCAAAGCGGGTCACGAGGGCGCCGGTAATTTCCTTGGCCGGGAGCGTAGGCGGACCAAACGGGGCCAGCGTGTTGGCGAGCTCAGAAAAAATAATACATTTTTTTAAAATAAAAATGTATTTTTTAAAAATACTATAAAAAAAAAAAAAACTTTAAAACTTGAATAAAATACTAATTAATCATAATAATAAATATGTTTATAAAAAATATGAATTAATAATAATAATAATAATACATAGTACAAAAATATTATATACAATATAAATATACAATTTATTTCCTATCAAATTAAATTCAAGTTTGATAAAAAAAAAAGAGTATAAAAATAATTTTATAATGAAAATTATTTTATTATAAATTTATGAAAATAACTGCATTTTTTTTTTTTAATGGGTTTTCGTACAAAACCAACATCAAATTAAATTCAAGTTTGATAAAAAGAGTATAAAAATAATTTTACGATGACAATTATTTTATTATAAATTTATGAAAATGTGTGCATTTTTAAAAAAAATGGGGGGTTTCAAAATAAGGACCCCCAATTTACCTCATATTTTAATTACTTCTATGTTTTAAATTAACAAAAATAATAAAAACATATTAATTAAAAATATGAACTAAAAATGACCAATTAATCATAATAAATTATTCTTCTTTTTCCCAGCAGTGACAATCACAAGGTGCCGCCCCCTGCTGGCAAGGAGTGTCCCTGCCGCGCTTATAGTTCAAGTGCAGCCTGTGTGAGGCGTTCAAGGACCGCGTGTTGACCCGCACCCCCCTGCTCGTCCTTGGCGGCCGAACGCGCCAACCCCACGAGCCGCTTTTCGCGCTCGTGGAACGGCAAAGCGGGTCACGAGGGCGCCGGTAATTTCCTTGGCCGGGAGCGTAGGCGGACCAAACGGGGCCAGCGTGTTGGCGAGCTCAGAAAAAATAATACATTTTTTTAAAATAAAAATGTATTTTTTAAAAATACTATAAAAAAAAAAAAACCTTTAAAACTTGAATAAAATACTAATTAATCATAATAATAAATATGTTTATAAAAAATATGAATTAATAATAATAATAATAATAAATAGTACAAAAATATTATATACAATATAAATATACAATTTATTTCCTATCAAATTAAATTCAAGTTTGATAAAAAAAAAAAAAAGAGTATAAAAATAATTTTATAATGAAAATTATTTTATTATAAATTTATGAAAATAACTGCATTTTTTTTAATGGGTTTTCGTACAAAACCAACATCAAATTAAATTCAAGTTTGATAAAAAGAGTATAAAAATAATTTTACGATGACAATTATTTTATTATCAATTTATGAAAATGTGTGCATTTTTTAAAAAAAATGGGGGGTTTCAAAATAAGGACCCCCAATTTACCTCATATTTTAATTACTTCTATGTTTTAAATTAACAAAAATAATAAAAACATATTAATTAAAAATATGAACTAAAAATGACCAATTAATCATAATAAATTATTCTTCTTTTTCCCAGCAGTGACAATCACAAGGTGCCGCCCCCTGCTGGCAAGGAGTGTCCCTGCCGCGCTTCTAGTTCAAGTGCGGCCTGTGTGAGGCGTTCAAGGACCGCGTGTTGACCCCCACCCCCTCCTCGTCCTTGGCGGCCGAACGCGCCAACCCCACGAGCCGCTTTTCGCGCTCGTGGAACGGCGAAGCGGGTCACGGGGGCGCCGGTAATTTCCTTGGCCGGGAGCGTAGGCGGACCAAACGGGGCCAGCGAGTTGGCGAGCTCAGAAAAAATAATACATTTTTTAAAAATAAAAATGTATTTTTAAAAAATACTATAAAAAAAAAAAAACCTTTAAAACTTGAATAAAATACTAATTAATCATAATAATAAATATGTTTATAAAAAATATGAATTAATAATAATAATAATAATAAATAGTACAAAAATATTATATACAATATAAATATAAAATTTATTTCCTATCAAATTAAATTCAAGTTTGATAACAAAAAAAGAGTATAAAAATAATTTTATAATGAAAATTATTTTATTATAAATTTATGAAAATAACTGCTTTTTTTTTTTTAATGGGTTTTCGTACAAAACCAACATCAAATTAAATTCAAGTTTGATAAAAAGAGTATAAAAATAATTTTACGATGACAATTATTTTATTATAAATTTATGAAAATGTGTGCATTTTTTAAAAAAATGGGGGGTTTCAAAATAAGGACCCCCAATTTACCTCATATTTTAATTACTTCTATGTTTTAAATTAACAAAAATAATAAAAACATATTAATTAAAAATATGAACTAAAAATGACCAATTAATCATAATAAATTCTTCTTCTTTTTCCCAGCAGTGACAATCACAAGGTGCCGCCCCCTGCTGGCAAGGAGTGTCCCTGCCGCGCTTATAGTTCAAGTGCAGCCTGTGTGAGGCGTTCAAGGACCGCGTGTTGACCCGCACCCCCCTGCTCGTCCTTGGCGGCCGAACGCGCCAACCCCACGAGCCGCTTTTCGCGCTCGTGGAACGGCAAAGCGGGTCACGAGGGCGCCGGTAATTTCCTTGGCCGGGAGCGTAGGCGGACCAAACGGGGCCAGCGTGTTGGCGAGCTCAGAAAAAATAATACATTTTTTAAAAATAAAAATGTATTTTTAAAAAATACTATAAAAAAAAAAAAAACTTTAAAACTTGAATAAAATACTAATTAATCATAATAATAAATATGTTTATAAAAAATATGAATTAATAATAATAATAATAATACATAGTACAAAAATATTATATACAATATAAATATACAATTTATTTCCTATCAAATTAAATTCAAGTTTGATAAAAAAAAAAGAGTATAAAAATAATTTTATAATGAAAATTATTTTATTATAAATTTATGAAAATAACTGCATTTTTTTTTTTTAATGGGTTTTCGTACAAAACCAACATCAAATTAAATTCAAGTTTGATAAAAAGAGTATAAAAATAATTTTACGATGACAATTATTTTATTATAAATTTATGAAAATGTGTGCATTTTTTAAAAAAATGGGGGGTTTCAAAATAAGGACCCCCAATTTACCTCATATTTTAATTACTTCTATGTTTTAAATTAACAAAAATAATAAAAACATATTAATTAAAAATATGAACTAAAAATGACCAATTAATCATAATAAATTCTTCTTCTTTTTCCCAGCAGTGACAATCACAAGGTGCCGCCCCCTGCTGGCAAGGAGTGTCCCTGCCGCGCTTATAGTTCAAGTGCAGCCTGTGTGAGGCGTTCAAGGACCGCGTGTTGACCCGCACCCCCCTGCTCGTCCTTGGCGGCCGAACGCGCCAACCCCACGAGCCGCTTTTCGCGCTCGTGGAACGGCAAAGCGGGTCACGAGGGCGCCGGTAATTTCCTTGGCCGGGAGCGTAGGCGGACCAAACGGGGCCAGCGTGTTGGCGAGCTCAGAAAAAATAATACATTTTTTAAAAATAAAAATGTATTTTTAAAAAATACTATAAAAAAAAAAAAAACTTTAAAACTTGAATAAAATACTAATTAATCATAATAATAAATATGTTTATAAAAAATATGAATTAATAATAATAATAATAATACATAGTACAAAAATATTATATACAATATAAATATACAATTTATTTCCTATCAAATTAAATTCAAGTTTGATAAAAAAAAAAGAGTATAAAAATAATTTTATAATGAAAATTATTTTATTATAAATTTATGAAAATAACTGCATTTTTTTTTTTTAATGGGTTTTCGTACAAAACCAACATCAAATTAAATTCAAGTTTGATAAAAAGAGTATAAAAATAATTTTACGATGACAATTATTTTATTATAAATTTATGAAAATGTGTGCATTTTTAAAAAAAATGGGGGGTTTCAAAATAAGGACCCCCAATTTACCTCATATTTTAATTACTTCTATGTTTTAAATTAACAAAAATAATAAAAACATATTAATTAAAAATATGAACTAAAAATGACCAATTAATCATAATAAATTATTCTTCTTTTTCCCAGCAGTGACAATCACAAGGTGCCGCCCCCTGCTGGCAAGGAGTGTCCCTGCCGCGCTTATAGTTCAAGTGCAGCCTGTGTGAGGCGTTCAAGGACCGCGTGTTGACCCGCACCCCCCTGCTCGTCCTTGGCGGCCGAACGCGCCAACCCCACGAGCCGCTTTTCGCGCTCGTGGAACGGCAAAGCGGGTCACGAGGGCGCCGGTAATTTCCTTGGCCGGGAGCGTAGGCGGACCAAACGGGGCCAGCGTGTTGGCGAGCTCAGAAAAAATAATACATTTTTTTAAAATAAAAATGTATTTTTTAAAAATACTATAAAAAAAAAAAAACCTTTAAAACTTGAATAAAATACTAATTAATCATAATAATAAATATGTTTATAAAAAATATGAATTAATAATAATAATAATAATAAATAGTACAAAAATATTATATACAATATAAATATACAATTTATTTCCTATCAAATTAAATTCAAGTTTGATAAAAAAAAAAAAAAGAGTATAAAAATAATTTTATAATGAAAATTATTTTATTATAAATTTATGAAAATAACTGCATTTTTTTTAATGGGTTTTCGTACAAAACCAACATCAAATTAAATTCAAGTTTGATAAAAAGAGTATAAAAATAATTTTACGATGACAATTATTTTATTATCAATTTATGAAAATGTGTGCATTTTTTAAAAAAAATGGGGGGTTTCAAAATAAGGACCCCCAATTTACCTCATATTTTAATTACTTCTATGTTTTAAATTAACAAAAATAATAAAAACATATTAATTAAAAATATGAACTAAAAATGACCAATTAATCATAATAAATTATTCTTCTTTTTCCCAGCAGTGACAATCACAAGGTGCCGCCCCCTGCTGGCAAGGAGTGTCCCTGCCGCGCTTCTAGTTCAAGTGCGGCCTGTGTGAGGCGTTCAAGGACCGCGTGTTGACCCCCACCCCCTCCTCGTCCTTGGCGGCCGAACGCGCCAACCCCACGAGCCGCTTTTCGCGCTCGTGGAACGGCGAAGCGGGTCACGGGGGCGCCGGTAATTTCCTTGGCCGGGAGCGTAGGCGGACCAAACGGGGCCAGCGAGTTGGCGAGCTCAGAAAAAATAATACATTTTTTAAAAATAAAAATGTATTTTTAAAAAATACTATAAAAAAAAAAAAACCTTTAAAACTTGAATAAAATACTAATTAATCATAATAATAAATATGTTTATAAAAAATATGAATTAATAATAATAATAATAATAAATAGTACAAAAATATTATATACAATATAAATATAAAATTTATTTCCTATCAAATTAAATTCAAGTTTGATAACAAAAAAAGAGTATAAAAATAATTTTATAATGAAAATTATTTTATTATAAATTTATGAAAATAACTGCTTTTTTTTTTTAATGGGTTTTCGTACAAAACCAACATCAAATTAAATTCAAGTTTGATAAAAAGAGTATAAAAATAATTTTACGATGACAATTATTTTATTATAAATTTATGAAAATGTGTGCATTTTTTAAAAAAATGGGGGGTTTCAAAATAAGGACCCCCAATTTACCTCATATTTTAATTACTTCTATGTTTTAAATTAACAAAAATAATAAAAACATATTAATTAAAAATATGAACTAAAAATGACCAATTAATCATAATAAATTCTTCTTCTTTTTCCCAGCAGTGACAATCACAAGGTGCCGCCCCCTGCTGGCAAGGAGTGTCCCTGCCGCGCTTATAGTTCAAGTGCAGCCTGTGTGAGGCGTTCAAGGACCGCGTGTTGACCCGCAACCCCCTGCTCGTCCTTGGCGGCCGAACGCGCCAACCCCACGAGCCGCTTTTCGCGCTCGTGGAACGGCAAAGCGGGTCACGAGGGCGCCGGTAATTTCCTTGGCCGGGAGCGTAGGCGGCCGAGACGAGGCCGGGTTGGAAAAAAGAAGGGGAAAAAAATGTTTCTGTGCCTCAAACATCTTGCTTACAGCAGCAGGGTCTGATCCAAGCATTATGCGCCAATACATCACACACACACACACACACACACACACTAGGTAAGCTAGCCCCCCCCCCGCTTCTTCTCCCACAGAAGTAAATTATCAAAAGTGTGTTTGAAAGTGAATGAAGGGTGACTCTCTCTCTCTCTAGTGCTCGCTCGCTCGCTCTCCCTTCCCGCTTTGACATCTTCCTTTTTTTTCTCTTTTTTTTTTTCTTGCCACCATTCCTGGGCGAGGTGATAACTGCCGGTAATAGGATTAACATTGATTTCTTTTTGCAAGAACAGAGATGTGCCAGTTGCAGCTATTTATTGAACTGCCAGCTTTGAACTGTGAAGACTGACTGCAGGAAAAGACCTAATGCAGCGTTTTCAAGAAAAGAAAAGCCGCTGTGCAATTCTCTCCTTTTTTTCTTCTTTCCGCTGTTATTTCTTCCTCCTCCTCCTCCTCCTGTCTTCTTCCTCTTTTTGTTGTCGCCGGATAAAAAAGAGCAAATCGGCGCCTGTGTTCTATAAGCTGTGGTAATGACTTTATTTATTTCTTGACTTTGTCGCCATTTTTCTTGAAATAAATAAGAAATATATATATATATATTTATTAAAACAGCTCAACAGTCAACATATTTATGATCTGATCTATAATTCAAGTTCACCTTGAAATGAAGATGAATGAAAGCTGCTTGCGCCCCCGAGCACACACACACACACACACACACTCACACACACGTTCGTGTACTTCGGACCTTCTGGAGACCTCCAAAAAAAAGCCTATTTAGGACCATCCATCCATTTTCTACCGCTTATTCCCTTCGGGATGCTTTTATTATTTATTTATTTTTCAAATGTTTTTGTTTGTAATTGTGTGAACGCTCCAAAACATTCACACACACTTTCTTGTACTTCTGACTTTCTGGGGACCTCTACAAAAATGCCTATTTAGGACCAGCCTTTCTAGATATATAACGATGTGTATTTACAACATTAATAATATATACATACTATGCAAATATAAATAAGGTAAGCTTTTATTATTTATTTATTTTTCAAATGATTTTGTTTGTAATTGTGTGAACGCTCCAAAACATTCACACACACTTTTGTGTACTTCGGATCTTCTGGAGACCTCTAAAAAAAAAAAGCCTATTTAGGACCACCCTTTATAGATATATAAAGATGTGTATTTACAACATAAATAATATATACATACTATGCAAATATAAAAAAGGTAAGCTTTTATTATTTATTTATTTTTTAAATGTTTTTGTTTGTAATTGTGTGAACGCTCCAAAACATTCACACACACTTTCTTGTACTTCTGACTTTCTGGAGACCTCTACAAAAATGCCTATTCAGGACCACCTTTCTCTCTCTCTCTATATATATATATATATATATATATATATATATATATATATATATAAAGATGTGTATTTACAACATTAATAATATATACATACTATGCAAATATAAATAAGGTAAGCTTTTATTATTTATTTATTTTTCAAATGTTTTTGTTTGTAATTGTGTGAACGCTCCAAAACATTCACACACACTTTCTTGTACTTCTGACTTTCTGGGTACCTCTGAAAAAATGCCTATTTAGGACCACCCTTTCTATATGTATATAAAGATGTGTATTTACAACATTAATATTATATACAGTACATACTATGCAAATATAAAAAAGGTAAGCTTTTATTATTTAATTATTTTTTAAACGTTTTTGTTTGTAATTGTGTGAACGCTCCAAAACATTCACACACACTTTTGTGTACTTCGGACCTTCTGGAGACCTCTAAAAAAAAAAAAGCCTATTTAGGACCACCATTTATAGATATATAAAGATGTGTATTTACAACATAAATAATATATACATACTATGCAAATATAAAAAAGGTAAGCTTTTATTATTTATTTATTTTTTAAATGTTTTTGTTTGTAATTGTGCGAACGCTCCAAAACATTCACACACACTTTCTTGTACTTCTGACTTTCTGGAGACCTCTACAAAAATGCCTATTTAGGACCACCCTTTCGAGATATAAAAAGATGTGTATTTACAACATTAATAATATATACATACTATGCAAATATAAATAAGGTAAGCTTTTATTATTTATTTATTTTTCAAATGTTTTTGTTTCTAATGGTGTGAACGCTCCAAAACATTCACACACACTTTCGTGTACTTCGGACCTTCTGGGGACCTCTAAAAAAATGCCTATTTAGGACCACCCAATCTATATATATATAAATATGTGTATTTACACTATTAATAATATATACATACTATGCAAATATAAAAAAGGTAAGTTTTTATTATTTATTTATTGTTCAAATGTTTTTGTTTGTAATTGTGTGAACGCTCCAAAACATTCACACACACTTTCTTGTACTTCTTACTTTCTGGGGACCTCTAAAAAAAAATGCCTATTTAGGACCATCCAATCTATATATATACAGTAAAGATGTGTATTTACAACATTAAAAATGTATACATACTATGCAAATATAAATAAGGTAAGCTTTTATTATTAATTTATTTTTTAAATGTTTTTGTTTGTAATTGTGTGAACGCTCCAAAACATTCACACACACTTTCTTGTACTTCTGACTTTCTGGAGACCTCTACAAAAATGCCTATTTAGGACCACCCTTTCAAGATATAAAAAGATGTCTATTTAAAACATTAATAATATATACATTCTATGCAAATATAAATAAGGTAAGCTTTTATTATTTATCTATTTTTCAAATTTTTTTGTTTGTAATTGTGTGAACGCTCCAAAACATTCACACACACTTTCTTGTACTTCTGACTTTCTGGAGACCTCTAAAAAATGCCTATATAGGACCACCCATTCTATATATATATATAAAGAAGTGTATTTACAACATTAATAATATATACATACTATGCACATATAAAAAAGGTAAGCTTTTATTAATGTCAAATGTTTTTGTTTGTCATGGTGTGAACGCTCCAAAACATTCACACACACTTTTGTGTACTTCCGACCTTCTGGGGACCTCTAAAAAATGCCTATATAGGACCATCCTTTCTATAAATATATAAAGATGTGTATTTAGAACATTAATAATATATACAGTACATACTATGCAAATATAAAAAAGGTAAGCTTTTATTATTTATTTATTTTTCAAATGTTTTTGTTTGTAATTGTGTGAACGCTCCAAAACATTCACACACACTTTCTTGTACTTCTGACTTTCTGGGGACCTCTAAAAAAATGCCTATTTAGGACCACCCAATCTATATATATACAGTAAATATGTGTATTTACAACATTAAAAATGTATACATACTATGCAAATATAAAAAAGGTAAGCTTTTATTATTTAATTATTTTTTAAACGTTTTTGTTTGTAATTGTGTGAACGCTCCAAAACATTCACACACACTTTTGTGTACTTCGGACCTTCTGGAGACCTCTAAAAAAAAATGCCTATTTAGGACCACCCTTTATAGATATATAAAGATGTGTATTTACAACATAAATAATATATACATACTATGCAAATATAAAAAAGGTAAGCTTTTATTATTTATTTATTTTTCAAATGTTTTTGTTTGTAATTGTGTGAATGCTCCAAAACATTCTCACACACTTTCTTGTACTTCTGACATTCTGGAGACCTCTAAAAAAATGCCTATTAAGGACCACCCTTTCTAGATATAAAAAGATGTGTATTTACAACATTAATAATATATACATACTATGCAAATATAAAAAAGGTAAGCTTTTATTATTTATTTATTTTTCAAATGTTTTTGTTTGTAATTGTGTGAACGCTCCAAAACATTCACACACACTTTCTTGTACTTCTGACTTTCTGGAGACCTCTACAAAAATGCCTATTTAGGACCACCCTTTCGAGATATAAAAAGATATGTATTTACAACATTAATAATATATACATACTATGCAAATATAAATAAGGTAAGCTTTTATTATTTATTTATTTTTCAAAAGGTTTTTGTTTGTAATGGTGTGAACGCTCCAAAACATTCACACACACTTTTGTGTACTTTGGACCTTCTGGGGACCTCTAAAAAAATGCCTATTTAGGACCACCCAATCTATATATATATATACAATAAATATGTGTATTTACAACATTAATAATATATACATACTATGCAAATATAAAAAAGGTAAGCTTTTATTATTTATTTATTTTTCAAATGTTTTTGTTTGTAATTGTGTGAACGCTCCAAAACATTCACACACACTTTCTTGTACTTCCGACTTTCTGGAGACCTCTAAAAAAAATGCCTATTTAGGACCACCCTTTCTATATATATATATATAAAGATGTGTATTTACAACATTAATAATATATACATACTATGCACATATAAAAAAGGTAAGCTTTTATTATTTATTTATTTTTCAAATGTTTTTGTTTCTAATGGTGTGAACGCTCCAAAACATTCACACACACTTTCGTGTACTTCGGACCTTCTGGAGACCTCCAAAAAAATGTTTATTTAGGACCACCCTTTCTATATATATATAAAGATGTGTATTTACAACATTAATAATATATACAGTACATACTGTGCAAATATAAAAAAGGTCAGCTTTTATTATTTATTTATTTTTCAAATGTTTTTGTTTGTAATTGTGTGAACGCTCCAAAACATTCACACACACTTTCTTGTACTTCCGAGCTTCTGGGGACCTCTAAAAAAATGCCTATTTAGGACACCCAATCTATATATATATAAATATGTGTCTTTACAACATTAATAATATATACAGTACATACTATGCAAATATAAAAAAGGTCAGCTTTTATTATTTATTTATTTTTCAAATGTTTTTGTTTGTAAATGTGTGAACGCTCCAAAACATTCACACACACTTTCTTGTACTTCTGATTTTCTGGAGACCTCTACAAAAATGCCTATTTAGGACCACCCTTTCTAGATATAAAAAGATGTGTATTTACAACATTAATAATATATACATACTATGCAAATATGAAAAAGGTAAGCTTTTATTATTTATTTATTTTTCAAATGTTTTTGCTTGTAATTGTGTGAACGCTCCAAAACATTCACACACACTTTCGTGTACTTCGGACCTTCTGGGGACCTCTAAAAAAATGCCTATTTAGGACCACCCAATCTATATGTATAAATATGTGTATTTACACTATTAATAATATATATACTATGCAAATATAAAAAAGGTAAGTTTTTATTATTTATTTATTGTTCAAATGTTTTTGTTTGCAATTGTGTGAACGCTCCAAAACATTCACACACACTTTCTTGTACTTCTGACTTTCTGGAGACCTCTAAAAAAATGCCTATTTAGGACCACCCTTTCTAGATATAAAAAGATGTGTATTTACAACATTAATAATATATACATACTATGCAAATATAAAAAAGGTAAGGTTTTATTATTTATTTATTTTTCAAATGTTTTTGTTTGTAATTGTGTGAACGCTCCAAAACATTCACACACACTTTTGTGTACTTCAGACCTTCTGGAGACCTCTAAAAAAAAAATGCCTATTTAGGACCACCCTTTATAGATATATAAAGATGTGTATTTACAACATAAATAATATATACATACTATGCAAATATAAAAAAGGTAAGCTTTTATTATTTATTTATTTTTTAAATGTTTTTGTTTGTAATTGTGCGAACGCTCCAAAACATTCACACACACTTTCTTGTACTTCTGACTTTCTGGAGACCTCTACAAAAATGCCTATTTAGGACCACCTTTCTCGCTCTCTCTCTCTCTCTCTATATATATATATATATATATATATATATATATATATATATATATATATATATATATATATATATATAAAGATGTGTATTTACAACATAAATAATATATACATACTATGCAAATATAAAAAAGGTAAGCTTTTATTATTTATTAATTTTTTAAATGTTTTTGTTTGTAATTGTGTGAACGCTCCAAAACATTCACACACACTTTCTTGTACTTCTGACTTTCTGGAGACCTCTACAAAAATGCCTATTTAGGACCACCCTTTCGAGATATAAAAAGATGTGTATTTACAACATTAATAATATATACATACTATGCAAATATAAATAAGGGAAGCTTTTATTATTTATTTATTTTTCAAACGTTTTTGTTTGTAATTGTGTGAACGCTCCAAAACATTCACACACACTTTTGTGTACTTCAGACCTTCTGGGGACCTCTAAAAAATGCCTATATAGGACCACCCTTTAAAGATGTGTATTTACAACATTAATAATATATACAGTACATACTGTGCAAATATAAAAAAGTTAAGCTTTTATTATTTATTTATTTTTCAAATGTTTTTGTTTGTAATTGTGTGAACGCTCCAAAACATTCTCACACACTTTCTTGTACTTCTGACATTCTGGGGACCTCTAAAAATGCCTATATAGGACCACCCTTTAAAGATGTGTATTTACAACATTAATAATATATACAGTACATACTGTGCAAATATAAAAAAGGTAAGCTTTTATTATTTATTTATTTTTCAAATGTTTTTGTTTGTAATTGTGTGAACGCTCCAAAACATTCACACACACTTTCTTGTACTTCCGACCTTCTGGAGACCTCTCCAAAAATGCCTATTTAGGACCACCCAATCTATACATATATAAATATGTGTATTTACAACATTAATAATATATACAGTACATACTATGCAAATATAAAAAAAAGTAAGCTTTTATTATTTATTTATTTTTCAAATGTTTTTGTTTGTAATTGTGTGAACGCTCCAAAACATTCACACACACTTTTGTGTACTTCCGACCTTCTGGGGACCTCTAAAAAAATGCCTATATAGGACCACCCTTTCTAGATATATAAATATGTGTATTTACAACATTAATAATATATACATACTATGCAAATATAAAAAAGGTAAGCTTTTATTATTTATTTATTGTTCAAATGTTTTTGTTTGTAATTGTGTGAACGCTCCAAAACATTCACACACACTTTCTTGTACTTCCATCCTTCTGGAGACCTCTGAAAAAAATGCCTATTTAGGACCACCCTTTCTAGATATATAAAGATGTGTATTTACAACATTAACATCCTGGACAAATTCAATTTCCAGATTTCCCAGAATTCCAGGTTTTCCAGGACATTTTTGCCATTCAAAATGAATTGGCCATTTTTCAAACGTCCACCATTTCCAACATTTTTCAAGCGATTCAAACCATTCCACCTTCAACACATTCCACTCATCCTGGAAATTCAAACTCTCATTTTTCCAAGTAAAAAAAAAATTCCAGGAATTCCCGTTTTTTTCAAACCCTTTTTTCACCCTGTTTTCTGGCGACTACTCCTCCCACTTTTTCAACCCACTTCAACCGTTCCACTGTCAAAACATTCCTCTTAATCAGGACAATAAAAGAAATCGTTTTTCGAACTAGAAAAAAATCCAGATTATCCCGAAATTCCAGGAATTCCGTAATACCATTTCTCAATTAAATTTGTTAATTTCAAAATTTCTTTACCAATTTGAAAAATTCCAACACCAACTATTTCAACTCATTCAAAACATTCACTTTTTTTTTTTTTAGCATTTTCAAACGAATTCCCGTTTTTCCCAAAATTTCCATTGAAATCAATGGGACATTTTTCAAAATTCCACAACTCCCACATTTGTCATCTGATTCAAACTGTTCCAACTCCAAAATATTCAACCTGTTCAAGAATTGTGTGCTTTCCTTCAACAATTAAAAAAAAATAATCCCGGATTTCCTAGAATTTCCAGTTTTTAGAGACATTTTCCCTATTCAAAATAAATTATCCATTTTTCAAACTTCCACAATTCCCACATTTTTCAACCAATTCAAACCATTCCATCTTCAACACATTCCACTCATCCTGGAAATTCAAACTCTTGTTTTTCCAAGTTAGAAAACATTTTCAAACCCTTTTTTCACCCTGTTTTCTGGCGTCTACTCCGCCCACCTTTTTCAACCCACTTCAACCGTTCCACTGTCAAACCATTCCTCTTAATCAGGACAAAAAACGAAGTAGTTTTTCGAACTGCAAAAAAAGCCAGATTTTCTCGAAATTCCAGGAATTCCGTAATACCATTTCTCAAATAAAAATGTTAATTTCAACATTTCTTAACCGATTTGAAAAAATCCAAAACCAACCATTTCAACTAATTCAGAACATTCAAATTTTTTAACATTTTCAAAAAAATTCCCGCTTTTCCCGAAATTTCCATTAAATTCCCATTGAAATCAATGGAACATTTTTCAAAGTTCCACAACATTTTTTATCTGATTCAAACTGTTCCGACTCCAAAATATTCAGCCTGTTCAAAAATTGTGCACTCTCCCTCAACAATTTAAAAAAAAAAATCCCGGATTTCCTAGAATTCCCAGATTTTAGGGACATTTTCCCCATTCAAAATAAATTATGAATTTTTTTAATTTCCACAATTCCAACATTTTTCAACCGATTCAAACCATTCCACCTTCAACACATTCCACTCATCCTGGAAATTCAAACTCTCATTTTTCCAAGTTCAAAAGAATTCCAGGAATTCCCTGAATTCCGTTTTTTTTTTCAAACTCTTTTTTCACCCTGTTTTCTGGCGACTACTCCTCCCACTTTTTTCAACCCACTTCAACCGTTCCACTGTCAAAACATTCCTCTTAATCAGGACAAAAAAAAAAAGTTTTTCGAACTGCAAAAAAAAATATCAAAATTTTCCTGAAATTCCAGGGAATCCGTAATACCATTTCACAATTAAAAATGTTACTACTTCAACATTTCTTGACCGATTTGAAAAATTCCAACACCAACCACATTTGTTTGCATTTTCCAAAGAATTCCCGTTTTTCCCGAAATTTTCATGAAATTCCCATTGAAATCAATGGGACATTTTTCAAAGTTCCACAACTCCCACATTTTTCATGTGATTCAAACCGTTCCAACTCCAAAATATTCAGCCTGTTCAAGAATTGTGTACTGCCTTTCAACAATAAAAAAAAAAATATTCCCGGATTTCCTAGAATTCCCAGTTTTTAGGGACATTTTCCCCATTCAAAATTAATTATTCATTTTTCAAACTTCCACAATTCCAACATTTTTCAATCGATTCAAACCATTCCACCTTCAACACATTCCACTCATCCTGGAAATTCAAACTCTCATTTTTCCGAGTTAAATTTTTTTCCCAGGAATTCCTCGAATTCACGTTTTTTTCAAAACCTTTTTTCACCCTGTTTACTGGCGACTACTCCTCCCACTTTTTTCAACCCACTTCAACCGTTCCACTGTCAAAACATTCCTCTTAATCAGGAAAAAAAACGAAATAGTTTTTCGAACTGGAAAAGAAAAAATCAAAATTTTCCTGAAATTCCAGGGAATCCGTAATACCATTTCACAATTAAAAATGTTAGTACATCAACATTTCTTGACCGATTTGAAAAATTCCAACACCAACCATTTCAACTCATTCAGAACATTCACATTTTTTAAATTCCCGGATTTCCTAGAATTCCCAGTTTTTAGAGACATTTTCCCTATTCAAAATAACTTATCCATTTTTCAATCTTCCACAATTCCCACATTTTTCAAGCGATTCAAACCATTCCACCTTCAACACATTCCACTCATCCTGGAAATTCAAACTCTCATTTTTCCAAGTTCAAAAAAAATTCCAGGAACTCCCATTTTTTCTAACTCTTTTTTCACCCTGTTTTCTGGCGACTATTCCTCCCACTTTTTTCAACCCACTTCAACCGTTCCACCATCAAAACATTACTCTCAATCAGGAAAAAATACTAAATAGTTTTTCGAACTGGAAAAAAAATTGAGATTTTCCCGAAATTCCAGGAATTCCGTAATACCATTCCTCAATTAAAAATGTTAATTTCAACATTTCTCGACCGATTTGAAAAATTTCAACACCAATCATTTCAACTCATTCAGAACATTCACATTTTTTTGCATTTTCAAAAGAATTCCCGCTTTTCCCGAAATTTCTATTAAATTCCCATTGAAATCAGTGGAACATTTTTCAAAGTTCCACAACATTCAAACTGTTCCGACTCCAAAATTTTCAGCCTGTTCAAAAATTGTGCACTCTCCCTCAACAATTTAAAAAAAAATCCCGGATTTCCTAGAATTCCCAGATTTTAGGGACATTTTCCCCATTCAAAATAAATTATGAATTTTTTTAATTTCCACAATTCCAACATTTTTCAACCGATTCAAACCATTCCACCTTCAACACATTCCACTCGTCCTGGAAATTCATACTCTCATTTTTCCAAGTTCAAAAGAATTCCAGGAATTCCCCGAATTCCGTTTTTTTTCAAAAGCTTTTTTCCCCGTTTTCTGGCGACTACTCCTCCCACTTTTTCAACCCACTTCAACTGTCAAAACATTCCTCTTAATCAGGAAAAAAAAACGAAATAGTTTTTCGAACTGGAAAAAAATCTAAATTTTCCTGAAATTCCAGGGAATCCGTAATACCATTTCACAATTAAAAATGTTAGTACGTCAACATTTCTTGACTTTTGAAAAATTCCAACACCAACCATTTCAACTCGTTCAGAAGATTCTCATTTTTTAAATTCCCGGATTTCCTAGAATTCCCAGTTTTTAGGGACATTTTCCCTATTCAAAATAAATTATCCATTTTTCAATCTTCCACAATTCCCACATTTTTCAACCGATTCAAACCATTTCACCTTCAACACATTCCACTCATCCTGAAAATTCAAACTCTCATTTTTCCAAGTTCAAAAAAAATTCCAGGAACTCCCATTTTTTCTAACTCTTTTTTCACCCTGTTTTCTGGCGACTACTCCTCCCACTTTTTTCAACCCACTTCAACCGTTCCACCATCAAAACATTACTCTCAATCAGGAAAAAATACTAAATAGTTTTTCGAACTGGAAAAAAAATTGAGATTTTCCCGAAATTCCAGAAATTCCCTAAAACCATTCCTCAATTAAAAATGTTAATTTCAACATTTCTCGACCGATTTGAAAAATTCCAACACCAACCATTTCAACTCATTCAGAATATCTTAATCAGGACACAAAAAAAACGAAATAGTTTTTCGAACAGGAAAAAAATCCTGATTTTCACGAAATTCCAGGAATTCCGTAATACCATTTCTTAATTAAAACTGTAAATACTTCAACATTTATTGACCGATGTGAAAAATTCCAACACCAACCATTTCAACTGATTCAGAACATTCACATGTTTTAGCATTTTCAAAAGAATTCCCGCTTTTCCCGAAATTTCTATTAAATTCTCATTTCAATAGGACATTTTTCAAAGTTCCACAACTCCCACATTTTTTATCTGATTCAAACTGTTTCAACTCCAAAATATTCAGCCTGTTCAAGAATTGTGTGCTCTCCTTCAACAATAAAAAAAATAATTCCCGGAATTCCTCGAATTCCCAGTTTTCGGGGACATTTTCCCCATTCAAAATGAATTATCCATTTTTTTAAACTTCCACAATTCCAACATTTTTCTACTGATTCAAACCATTCCACCTTCAACATATTCCACTCATCCTGGAAATTTAAACAACCATTTTTCCGAGTTCAACACATTTCCAGGAATTCCTGTTTTTTTTTCTAACCTTATTTCCAACCTTTTTGAGTGCGATGACTACTTTCCCATTTTTCAACCCATTTCAACTGTTCCACTGTCAAAACATTCCACAAAAAAAAAAAAAAAGTTGGTTTAAGAACTTGAAAAATTCCCGGTTTTCCCGAATTTTCGGAATACCGTTTCTCAATAAAAAAAACTGTTACTACTTCAACATTTCTTGACCGATTTAAACGATTCCAACACCAAGCAATTCAGCTCATTCCGGACATTCATGCTCCCAATCATTTTTTTTTTTTAATTTGTCTTTTCCCAAAATTCCCAAATTTCCAGGAAGTTCCCATTAAAATTAAAATGTTTCCAAGTAGCACAAATCCCACATTTTTCAACCTATTCAAGCCATTCCAACATCAACACATTCCACTCACCCTGGACTTTCAAACTAACACTTTCCCAAGGTCCAAAACCAAATTCCGGTTTACCTGGAAATTCAAACATTCACACCATTTCTAACTATTCTTACGTTCATACGACATTCTGTCAGCATTTCAGTTCAACTTCAGCATTGGAGCATTCACACGCAATCCCTTCAATAATTGCTTAATCTAGTTGGTTTTTAATCTTCATTATTTACTTCAAGTTATTACAGTTTGTCTCTATATACTTATATTTTTATTTTGTTTTATTTTGTGCATTTCACTGTCTTACACACACTTGTTATTTCATATGTTGGCCAGAGAAGGAGCACTTCAATTTTTTTTACCCACACTTATTTCATATGTTGACCACCAAATGAGACATTGTCTATTAGATGCAATGTTATTGATTTATGTCATCACTTGTTCACACCTCCTCATATGGAAGATACTTTTCCTTCTTGATGTCTCAAGAAGGGTAGAAATACAAGAACACACACACACACACACACATTGCCGCTAGCCAGCCACTAAAAAACGCTAATAAAAGCACATTCCTCTGTCATGAGCTAATATTGGTGTTGAGTAATTACACTCCACGTGTGTGTGCTCTAATGTCACTAATTGAGTCCTCCTAATTGTTGTTGAATGGCTCCATTGATTAGCCAATCACATCCATTGACAACTAGGTCCCCGCCTGCTTCCTGTTGAGAGGCAGAAAACGTGTTGATTTGCGTCGCTAAAACTGAAAACTGTTTTTGGTGGATTTACTGACGAGGAAATTATTTTGTTCTGCATATTTTTTGTTTTTCTTGCAGAGCTGAATGAGTAAAAGCCACACCTCCAACATAATCACTCATTAAGCTGACGTTTAGAGAGGAAGTGCATGCATATATATATATATATATATATATATATATATATATATATATATATATATATATATATATATATATGTATATATGTGTGTATATATTTATATATGTGTTTGTATATATGTATATATGTGTGTATAGAAGTATATATATGTGTGTGTGTAGATTTATACAGTATATATACATACATACATATATATTATATTATATATATATATGTGTTTGTATATATATATATATATATGTATATATGTGTGTATATATTTATATATGTGTTTGTATATATGTATAT
>NC_084565.2:2885000-2962500 GCF_033978685.3 Nerophis lumbriciformis
GAGTAATAAATACATTTTATTTCACTCATTTAAAATAATCAGTAGATTTGAGGGGAACAAAACTAACATAAAAGAGGTAGCATTTTACGCTAATGCACCGTAAAAACTGGAGATTTTTTTTTTTTTTTTAATGGCAGCTTAGACACCTGAATAAAAGAGGTAGCATTTTACGCTAATGCACCATAAAAACTGTAGATTTAAAAAAAAAAAAAAAAAGGCAACTCAGTCATCCGAATGAAAGAGGTAGCATTTTACGCTAATGTACTGTAAAAACTGTAGTTTTTTTTTTTTTTTAATGGCAGCTCTGTCACCAGAATAAAAGAGGTAGCATTTTAAGCTAATGCACCGTAAAAATGGTAGATTAAAAAAAAAAAAGGCAGCTCAGTCACCAGAATAAAGGAGGTAGCATTTTACGCTAAAGCACTGTTAAAAACTCTAGATTTTTTTCTTAAATAGCATCTCAGTCACCTGAATAAAAGAGGTAGCATTTTACGCTAATGCACCGTAAAAACTGTAGATTTAAAAAAAAAAAAAGGCAACTCAGTCATCCGAATGAAAGAGGTAGCATTTTACGCTAATGTACTGTAAAAACTGTAGTTTTTTTTTTTTTTTTAATGGCAGCTCTGTCACCAGAATAAAAGAGGTAGCATTTTAAGCTAATGCACCGTAAAAATGGTAGATTAAAAAAAAAAGGCAGCTCAGTCACCAGAATAAAGGAGGTAGCATTTTACGCTAAAGCACTGTTAAAAACTCTAGATTTTTTTCTTAAATAGCATCTCAGTCACCTGAATAAAAGAGGTAGCATTTTACGCTAATGCACCATAAAAACTGTAGATTTAAAAAAAAAAAAAAAAGGCAACTCAGTCATCCGAATGAAAGAGGTAGCATTTTACGCTAATGTACTGTAAAAACTGTAGTTTTTTTTTTTTTTTTAATGGCAGCTCTGTCACCAGAATAAAAGAGGTAGCATTTTAAGCTAATGCACCGTAAAAATGGTAGATTAAAAAAAAAAAGGCAGCTCAGTCACCAGAATAAAGGAGGTAGCATTTTACGCTAAAGCACTGTTAAAAACTCTAGATTTTTTTCTTAAATAGCATCTCAGTCACCTGAATAAAAGAGGTAGCATTTTACGCTAATGCACCGTAAAAACTGTAGATTTAAAAAAAAAAAAAGGCAACTCAGTCATCCGAATGAAAGAGGTAGCATTTTACGCTAATGCAGTGTAAAAACTGTAGTTTTTTTTTTTTTAATGGCAGCTCAGTCACCAGAATAAAAGAGGTAGCATTTTAAGCTAATGCACCGTAAAAATGGTAGATTAAAAAAAAAAAGGCAGCTCAGTCACCAGAATAAAGGAAGTAGCATTTTACGCTAAAGCACTGTTAAAAACTCTAGATTTTTTTCTTAAATAGCATCTCAGTCACCTGAATAAAAGAGGTAGCATTTTACGCTAAGTCACCATAAAAACACTAGATTCAAATTTTTTTTTAAAATTGGCAGCTCAGTCATCCGAATGAAAGTGGTAGCATTTTACGCTAATGCAACGTAAAAACTGTAGATTTTTTTTCTTAAATAGCAGCTCAGTCACCAGAATAAAAGAGGTAGCATTTTACGCTAAAGCATCATAAGAACTGTAGATAAAATAAAAAGGCAGCTCAGTCACCAGAATAAAAGAGGTAGCATTTTATGCTAATGCACTGTAAAAACTGTAGATTTTTTTTCTTAAATGGCAGCTGAGTCACCAGAATAAAAGAGGTAACATTTTACGCTAAAGCACCGTAAAAACTGTAGATTAAAAGAAAAAAGTCAGCTCAGTTGCCAGAATAAAAGAGGTTGCATTTTATGCTAATGCACCGTAAAAATGGTAGATAAAAAAAAAAGGCAGCTCAGTCACCAGAATAAAGGAGGTAGCATTTTACACTAAAGCACCGTCAAAAACTCTAGATTTTTTTCTTAAATAGCATCTCAGTCACCAGAATAAAAGAGGTAGCATTTTACGCTAAAGCATCGTAAAAACTGTAGATAAAAAAAAGGCAGCTCAGTTGCCAGAATAAAAGAGGTAGCATTTTATGCTAATGCACCGTTAAAAACTGTAGATTTTTTTTCTTAAATGGCAGCTCAGTCACCAGAATAAAAGAGGTAGCATTTTACGCTAAAGCACCGTTAAAAACTCTAGATTTTTTTCTTAAATAGCACCTCAGTCACCAGAATAAAAGAAGTAGCATTTTACGCTAAAGCATCGTAAAAACGGTAGATAAATAAAATAAAAAAATGGCAGCTCAGTCACCAGAATAAAAGAGCATTTTACGCTAATGCACTATAAAAACTGTAGATTTTTTTTTTTAAATGGCAGCTCAGTCACAATAATCTTATCGTAAAAATAACAGTGGTACCTTTGAAAAAAAAAAAATTGACAGTAATTTGCTGTAAAAAAAACATTTTTTTTTTGTAAAATTATCCTAAAATCTACAGATTTTCAACTATTTATTTATATTAATTCATATTTTGTGTAAATATGTATTATTATTATTATTATTATTATTATTATTAATAATAATAATAATAATAATAGTTTTTTTTCCATTCATATTTTTCATTATTTTGTTTATTTAAAGCATGGAAGTAATTAAAATATGAGATAAATTGGGGCTCCTTATTTTGCAAAAAAAAATAAAAATCAGTTAACAAAATTCCAATGCAAAACATTCAGTTGCATAGATTCAGTGGGGGAAAAAAACTTTCGTAATAAAGACACAAATAAATAATAACTAACTAATACATGCACAAATGAACCTGTATATAATGTTACAGTGGCCGAAGATATTAAATATACTTTGCCTTGTTTTTAATGAATACTTCGGCCTACTCGGCTACTTTATGGCGTTTCCAGTGTTTTCTGAGGTGATTAAAAAGGTTTGAGAATCACAGAATGAAAGAGTTGTCAGACTTCAAATCAGCAAAAAGCAAAAAGAGAAGTGAGTTAAAAGAGAACAATTTCCTCATCTCGGGGACTAAAAATGCTAAATCTTTTTTTTTTTTTTTTAAAAAGCGCGGTGCTGCTTGACCGCATTTAAATGTAAATGTTGTTCCCGCTCACGTTTGCACGCTGCCTCGCCAAACTGGGCAAGAATCTGGGCGTGTAATCTCCACGCGTGTTTCCGCACGCTTCCATCGCACTTTTTCCCCCCCCCCGACGTGGCCTCGGCCCTCCAACTCGTCGTGACCATGTCATTAGGAAGAGAAGAAGAAAAAAAAAAAGTTGGGGAACAACTTAGAAGTGCTCCCCCGACGACATCACATGACTGCTAGATTAATCGAATCGGGGGGGGGGGGGGGGGGGGGCAAGGGGGCACGAGGGGTCGCAGCGTGACCTCGGTGGGCCTTTTTTTTACGTAATTGAACACTTCCTGCCATACTCATTACATCATTCTTACCCCCGGGTGGCGGGGTCCTTTAATTTCCCTGATCAGGAGGTTCATTGCAGCGGACAAGTGGTGATGAGTAGACATGGGGGGGGCGGGGGGGGCGACCTTATCAAGCAAACACTTGAGAGCGCAACAAATCAAGGCTTTTACTGAGGGTAATAAACTTGAGCATCCAATTGGAGATGAAGAGCGCAGATTTACGAGCGCTGGCATAATCGCCCCCCCCCTTCAACGCCCCCCCCCCCCCCCATTCCGTCCCAGATGGTGGCTTGTATTTCCATCTAAATATGTGCTTACATCAACTATTTACACTCGCCATCATTCCCCTCGCCAAACGTCCACACCAGCGTGGAGTCATTAGCCGCGCAGTGCATTCGTTGTTTGGTCCGGATCCCAGGATGCAGAGAGCGCAGGCAAAGTGCGAGTTGAACCCATCTTCCCGGCCCAAATCTTCAAGTTGCAACTTTTTCGTCAAATTTGAAGAATAAATGGTAAATATGGTTATACAAACCCCGTTTCCATATGAGTTGGGAAATTGTGTTAGATGTAAATCCTTTTCAACCCATATTCAGTTGAATATGCTACAAAGACAACATATTTGATGTTCAAACTCAAACTTTATTTTTTTTTTGCAAATAATAAGAATTTCATGGCTGCAACACGTGCCAAAGTAGTTGGGAAAGGGCATGTTCACCACTGTGTTCCATGGCCTTTCCTTTTAACAACACTCAGTAAAGGTTTGGGAACTGAGGAGACACATTTTTTAAGCTTCTCGGGTGGAATTCTTTCCCATTCTTGCTTGATGTACAGCTTAAGTTGTTCAACAGTCCGGGGGTCTCCGTTGTGCTATTTTAGGCTTCATAATGCGCCACACATTTTCAATGTCTGGACTACAGGCAGGCCAGTCTAGTACCCGCACTCTTTTACTATGAAGCCACGTTGATGTAACACGTGGCTTGGCCTTGTCTTGCTGAAATAAGCAGGGGCGTCCATGATAACGTTGCTTGGATTGCTCCAAAACCTGTATGTACCTTTCAGCATTAATGGTGCCTTCACAGATGTGTAAGTTACCCATGTCTTGGCCACTAATACACCCCCATACCATCACACATGCTGCCTTTTACACTTTGCGCCTAGAACAATCCGGATGGTTCTTTTCCTCTTTGGTCCGGAGGACACGACGTCTACAGTTTCCAAAAATAATTTGAAATGTGGACTCGTCAGACCACAGAACACTTTTCCACTTTGTATCAGTCCATCTTAGATGAGCTCAGGCCCAGCGAAGCCGACGGCGTTTCTGGGTGTTGTTGATAAACGGTTTTCGCCTTGCATAGGAGAGTTTTAACTTGCACTTACAGATGTAGCGATCAACTGTAATTACTGACAGTGGGTTTCTGAAGTGTTCCTGAGCCCATGTGGTGATATCCTTTACACACTGATGTCGCTTGTTGATGCAGTACAGCCTGAGGGATGGAAGGTCACGGGCTTAGCTGCTTACGTGCAGTGATTTCTCCAGATTCTCTGAACCCTTTGATGATATTACGGAGCGTAGATGGTGAAATCCCTAAATTCCTTGCAATAGCTGGTTGAGAAAGGTTTTTCTTAAACTGTTCAACAATTTGCTCAGGCATTTGTTGACAAAGTGGTGACCCTCGCCCCATCCTTGTTTGTGAATGACTGAGCATTTCATAAAATCTACTTTTATACCCAATCATGGCACCCACTTGTTCCCAATTTGTCTGTTCACCTGTGGGATGTTCCAAATAAGTGTTTGATGAGCATTCCTCACCTTTCTCTGTCTTTTTTGCCACTCGTGCCAGCTTTTTTTAAACACATGTTGCAGGCATCAAATTCCAAATGAGCTAATATTTGCAAAACATAAAGTTTCTCAGTGTAAAGGGTATCACCACATGGGCTCAGGAACACTTCGGAAACCCACTGTCAGTAACTACAGTTGGTCGCTACATCTGTAAGTGCAAGTTAAAACCCTACTATGCAAAGCCAACGCCATTTTATCAACAACACCCAGAAACGCTTCGCTGGGCCCGAGCTCATCTAAGATGGACTGATGCAAAGTGGAAAAGTATTCTGTGGTCTGACGAGTCCACATTTCAAATTGTTTTTGGAAACTGTGGACCGAAGAGGAAAAGAACCATCCGGACTGTTCTAGGCGCAAAGTGTAGAAGCCAGCATGTGTGACGGTATGGGGGTGTATTAGTGCCCAAGACATGGGTAACTTACACATCTGTGAAGGCACCATTAATGCTGAAAGGTACATATAGGTTTTGGAGCAACATATCATGGACGCCCCTGCTTATTTCAGCAAAACGATGCCAAGCCAGGTGTTACATCAACGTGGCTTCATAGTAAAAGAGTGCGGGTACTAGACTGGCCTGCCTGTAGTCCAGCCATTGAAAATGTGTGGTGCAATATGAAGGCTAGAATAGCAGAAGGGAGACTGGTGAACAATTTACACGTCCGTTGTGTCCTTGAGCAAGACTTTTCACCCTTGCTCCTGATGGGTGGTGCATGGCAACTCCCGCCATCAGTGTGTGAATGTGTGAATGTGGAAATAGTCTCAAAGCGCTTTGAGTACCTTAAATATAACCCATTTACCATTTATTCTTCAAATTTGACGACAAAGTTGCATCTTACAGATTTGCCATAATTATAATAATACATTTTATTTGTTATAGCGCTTTTCAGAGTACTCAAAGACGCTTTACAGGATAAAAAAAATTAAAATATAAAACAGTTCAAGGTAATAATAAATTCATACATACATAGGTTTCACTTGCACTTCGCCTGCACTCTCTGCATCCTGGGATGCAGACCAAACAGTGAATGTACTGTACGTCAAGCAAGAATGGGAAATAATTCCACTTCAAAAATGTGTCTCCTCAGTTCCCAAACCTTTACTGAGTGTTGTTAAAAGGAAAGGCCATGTAACACGCTGGTAAAGAAATGTGGCCCTTGATGATAATCAATTAGGAATTTAAAGGAACCAGCAACACGCTGCTTGGGGGAGGTAACAGAAGGAGAGCAAACTTCACTTTCCCAATAAAGTTGGGAGACGTTCAGGATGATTTGGAACAACGTGGCCTGGTGGGGGCACAAAGGGGGGGGCCACAGGGTGGAGGACGAACAAACAAACCTTGACGAGGGCTCGCCACGGAGGATGAATGCGGGGCCACGAGGTCTGCGGCCCCCGTCGGAGCAGGAGGCCGCTTGCCAAGTGGCGACCCTGAACCGGGGGGCTGCGCCGAGCGGAGGCTGCCAAGCGCGCCGTGATTTATCAGGGGTCTCTCCCCCGCGCCCTCCCCTTTATGAAGGGCCTCCCTGACGGCTCCGATAGCGCAATCAGGGCCGCGGCAGAGCCAAGGCAATTTCTCCTCCACTCTTTGATAACCTCGTTGAGAGCCAATAGCGACAACAGCTCAATTGGAAGAGTCGCCGCGTTTTCAAAAGGCGGGGAAAAGGTTACGCCTCGACAGAATGGGGGGGAGGGGCCGCGGCGGGGGACGGGGGGCCACTCGTCTGTTTGAAAGGTTCATTGTCAGCCAACAGGTGGCGGGAATCCAAAAGAAACCACCTTCAACTTTGTTGTTGGCAAACAAAAACACTCATTTTTTTTGTAGCATCAAATCACTCGTTTTCACGCATTTGTTGCACGGAGAAACTGGAACGAGGCGATTCCTGGAGGAATGGACAGAATGTAGTATGAATGTTGGGATAGTTTGAATTTACAGGAAAACCAGAATTTGGTATTGGAACTTGGGTAAAGTGTTAGTTTGAATGTCCAAGATGAGTTGAATGTGTTGGAGGTGGAATGGTTTGAATCGGTTGAAAAATGTGGCAATTGTGCAACTTGGAAAAATGTCCCATTCATTTCAATGGGAACTTCCTGGAAATTTGGGAATTTTGGGAAAAGACAGATTTTTTTTAAGCATGAATGTCCTGAATGAGCTGAATGTGTTGGTGTTGGAATTGTTTAAATCGGTCAAGAAAAGTTAAAGTAGTAAGGTTAGAAAAAAAAACAGGAATTCCTGGAAATGTGTTGAGCGTGGGAAGATGGATGTTTGAATTTCCAGGATGAGTTGAATGTGTTGGAGGTGGAAAGGTTTGAATCGGTTGAAAAATGTGAGGATTGGGGAACTTGGAAAAATGTCCCATTCATTTCAATGGGAACTTCCTGGAAATTTGGGAATTTTGGGAAAAGACAGATTTTTTTTAAGCATGAATGTCCTGAATGAGCTGAATGGGTTGGTGTTGGAATTGTTTAAATCGGTCAAGAAAAGTTAAAGTAGTAAGGTTAGAAAAAAAAACAGGAATTCCTGGAAATGTGTTGAGCGTGGGAAGATGGATGTTTGAATTTCCAGGATGAGTTGAATGTGTTGGAGGTGGAATGGTTTGAATCGGTTGAAAAATGTGGCAATTGTGCAACTTGGAAAAATGTCCCATTCATTTCAATGGGAACTTCCTGGAAATTTGGGAATTTTGGGAAAAGACAGATTTTTTTTAAGCATGAATGTCCTGAATGAGCTGAATGGGTTGGTGTTGGAATTGTTTAAATCGGTCAAGAAAAGTTAAAGTAGTAAGGTTAGAAAAAAAAACAGGAATTCCTGGAAATGTGTTGAGCGTGGGAAGATGGATGTTTGAATTTCCAGGATGAGTTGAATGTGTTGGAGGTGGAATGGTTTGAATCGGTTGAAAAATGTGGCAATTGTGCAACTTGGAAAAATGTCCCATTCATTTCAATGGGAACTTCCTGGAAATTTGGGAATTTTGGGAAAAGACAGATTTTTTTTTAAGCATGAATGTCCTGAATGAGCTGAATGGGTTGGTGTTGGAATTGTTTAAATCGGTCAAGAAAAGTTAAAGTAGTAAGGTTAGAAAAAAAAACAGGAATTCCTGGAAATGTGTTGAGCGTGGGAAGATGGATGTTTGAATTTCCAGGATGAGTTGAATGTGTTGGAGGTGGAATGGTTTGAATCGGTTGAAAAATGTGGCAATTGTGCAACTTGGAAAAATGTCCCATTCATTTCAATGGGAACTTCCTGGAAATTTGGGAATTTTGGGAAAAGACAGATTTTTTTTAAGCATGAATGTCCTGAATGAGCTGAATGGGTTGGTGTTGGAATTGTTTAAATCGGTCAAGAAAAGTTAAAGTAGTAAGGTTAGGGAAAAAAACAGGAATTCCTGGAAATGTGTTGAGCGTGGGAAGATGGATGTTTGAATTTCCAGGATGAGTTGAATGTGTTGGAGGTGGAATGGTTTGAATCGGTTGAAAAATGTGAGGATTGGGGAACTTGGAAAAATGTCCCATTCATTTCAATGGGAACTTCCTGGAAATTTGGGAATTTTGGGAAAAGACTGATTTTTTTTAAGCATGAATGTCCTGAATGAGCTGAATGGGTTGGTGTTGGAATTGTTTAAATCGGTCAAGAAAAGTTAAAGTAGTAAGGTTAGAAAAAAACCCAGGAATTCCTGGAAATGTGTTGAGCGTGGGAAGATGGATGTTTGAATTTCCAGGATGAGTTGAATGTGTTGGAGGTGGAATGGTTTGAATCGGTTGAAAAATGTGAGGATTGGGGAACTTGGAAAAATGTCCCATTCATTTCAATGGGAACTTCCTGGAAATTTGGGAATTTTGGGAAAAGACAGATTTTTTTTAAGCATGAATGTCCTGAATGAGCTGAATGGGTTGGTGTTGGAATTGTTTAAATCGGTCAAGAAAAGTTGAAGTAGTAAGGTTAGAAAAAACCCAGGAATTCCTGGAAATGTGTTGAGCGTGGGAAGATGGTTGTTTGAATTTCCAGGATGAGTTGAATGTGTTGGAGGTGGAATGGTTTGAATCGGTTGAAAAATGTGAGAATTGGGGAACTTGGAAAAATGTCCCATTCATTTCAATGGGAACTTCCTGGAAATTTGGGGATTTTGGGAAAAGACAGATTTTTTAAAAATGATTAGGAGCATGAATGTCCTGAATGAGCTGAATTGGTTGGTGTTGGAATCGTTTAAATCGGTCAACAAATGTTGAAGTAGTAACAGTTTTTTAATTGAAAAATGGTATTAAGGAATTTCGGGAAAAACGGGAATTTTTCAAGTTCTTAAACCAACTTGTTTTTGTGTCGTGACTAAGAGGAATGTTTTGACAGTGGAACGTTTGAAATGGGTTGAAAAATGTGAAAGGAGTAATCGCACTATAAAAAGGTTAGAAAAAAACAGGAATTCCTGGAAATTTGTTGTTGTGAAAAAATGGTAGTTTGAATTTTCAGGATGAGTGGAATGTGTTGAAGGTGGAATGGTTTGAATAGGTTGAAAAATGTGGGAATTGTGCAACTTGGAAAAATGTCCCATTCATTTCAATGGGAACTTCCTGGAAATTTGGGAATTTTGGGAAAAGACAGATTTTTTTTAAGCATGAATGTCCTGAATGAGCTGAATGGGTTGAGGTTGGAATTGTTTAAATCGGTCAAGAAAAGTTAAAGTAGTAAGGTTAGAAAAAAAAACAGGAATTCCTGGAAATGTGTTGAGCGTGGGAAGATGGATGTTTGAATTTCCAGGATGAGTTGAATGTGTTGGAGGTGGAATGGTTTGAATCGGTTGAAAAATGTGGCAATTGTGCAACTTGGAAAAATGTCCCATTCATTTCAATGGGAACTTCCTGGAAATTTGGGAATTTTGGGAAAAGACAGATTTTTTTTAAGCATGAATGTCCTGAATGAGCTGAATGGGTTGGTGTTGGAATTGTTTAAATCGGTAAAGAAAAGTTAAAGTAGTAAGGTTAGAAAAAAAAACAGGAATTCCTGGAAATGTGTTGAGCGTGGGAAGATGGATGTTTGAATTTCCAGGATGAGTTGAATGTGTTGGAGGTGGAATGGTTTGAATCGGTTGAAAAATGTGGCAATTGTGCAACTTGGAAAAATGTCCCATTCATTTCAATGGGAACTTCCTGGAAATTTGGGAATTTTGGGAAAAGACAGATTTTTTTTAAGCATGAATGTCCTGAATGAGCTGAATGGGTTGGTGTTGGAATTGTTTAAATCGGTCAAGAAAAGTTAAAGTAGTAAGGTTAGAAAAAAAAACAGGAATTCCTGGAAATGTGTTGAGCGTGGGAAAATGGATGTTTGAATTTCCAGGATGAGTTGAATGTGTTGGAGGTGGAATGGTTTGAATCGGTTGAAAAATGTGAGAATTGGGGAACTTGGAAAAATGTCCCATTCATTTCAATGGGAACTTCCTGGAAATTTGGGAATTTTGGGAAAAGACTGATTTTTTTTAAGCATGAATGTCCTGAATGAGCTGAATGGGTTGGTGTTGGAATTGTTTAAATCGGTCAAGAAAAGTTAAAGTAGTAAGGTTAGAAAAAAAAAACAGGAATTCCTGGAAATGTGTTGAGCGTGGGAAGATGGATGTTTGAATTTCCAGGATGAGTTGAATGTGTTGGAGGTGGAATGGTTTGAATCGGTTGAAAAATGTGAGGATTGGGGAACTTGGAAAAATGTCCCATTCATTTCAATGGGAACTTCCTGGAAATTTGGGAATTTTGGGAAAAGACAGATTTTTTTTAAGCATGAATGTCCTGAATGAGCTGAATGGGTTGGTGTTGGAATTGTTTAAATCGGTCAAGAAAAGTTGAAGTAGTAAGGTTAGAAAAAACCCAGGAATTCCTGGAAATGTGTTGAGCGTGGGAAGATGGTTGTTTGAATTTCCAGGATGAGTTGAATGTGTTGGAGGTGGAATGGTTTGAATCGGTTGAAAAATGTGAGAATTGGGGAACTTGGAAAAATGTCCCATTCATTTCAATGGGAACTTCCTGGAAATTTGGGGATTTTGGGAAAAGACTGATTTTTTTTAAGCATGAATGTCCTGAATGAGCTGAATGGGTTGGTGTTGGAATTGTTTAAATCGGTCAAGAAAAGTTGAAGTAGTAAGGTTAGAAAAAAAAAACAGGAATTCCTGGAAATGTGTTGAGCGTGGGAAGATGGATGTTTGAATTTCCAGGATGAGTTGAATGTGTTGGAGGTGCAATGGTTTGAATCGGTTGAAAAATGTGGCAATTGTGCAACTTGGAAAAATGTCCCATTCATTTCAATGGGAACTTCCTGGAAATTTGGGAATTTTGGGAAAAGACAGATTTTTTTTAAGCATGAATGTCCTGAATGAGCTGAATGGGTTGGTGTTGGAATTGTTTAAATCGGTCAAGAAAAGTTAAAGTAGTAAGGTTAGAAAAAAAAACAGGAATTCCTGGAAATGTGTTGAGCGTGGGAAGATGGATGTTTGAATTTCCAGGATGAGTTGAATGTGTTGGAGGTGGAATGGTTTGAATCGGTTGAAAAATGTGGCAATTGTGCAACTTGGAAAAATGTCCCATTCATTTCAATGGGAACTTCCTGGAAATTTGGGAATTTTGGGAAAAGACAGATTTTTTTTAAGCATGAATGTCCTGAATGAGCTGAATGGGTTGGTGTTGGAATTGTTTAAATCGGTCAAGAAAAGTTAAAGTAGTAAGGTTAGAAAAAAAAACAGGAATTCCTGGAAATGTGTTGAGCGTGGGAAGATGGATGTTTGAATTTCCAGGATGAGTTGAATGTGTTGGAGGTGGAATGGTTTGAATCGGTTGAAAAATGTGAGGATTGGGGAACTTGGAAAAATGTCCCATTCATTTCAATGGGAACTTCCTGGAAATTTGGGAATTTTGGGAAAAGACAGATTTTTTTTAAGCATGAATGTCCTGAATGAGCTGAATGGGTTGGTGTTGGAATTGTTTAAATCGGTCAAGAAAAGTTAAAGTAGTAAGGTTAGAAAAAAAAACAGGAATTCCTGGAAATGTGTTGAGCGTGGGAAGATGGATGTTTGAATTTCCAGGATGAGTTGAATGTGTTGGAGGTGGAATGGTTTGAATCGGTTGAAAAATGTGAGGATTGGGGAACTTGGAAAAATGTCCCATTCATTTCAATGGGAACTTCCTGGAAATTTGGGAATTTTGGGAAAAGACAGATTTTTTTTAAGCATGAATGTCCTGAATGAGCTGAATGGGTTGGTGTTGGAATTGTTTAAATCGGTCAAGAAAAGTTAAAGTAGTAAGGTTAGAAAAAAAAACAGGAATTCCTGGAAATGTGTTGAGCGTGGGAAGATGGATGTTTGAATTTCCAGGATGAGTTGAATGTGTTGGAGGTGGAATGGTTTGAATCGGTTGAAAAATGTGGCAATTGTGCAACTTGGAAAAATGTCCCATTCATTTCAATGGGAACTTCCTGGAAATTTGGGAATTTTGGGAAAAGACTGATTTTTTTTAAGCATGAATGTCCTGAATGAGCTGAATGGGTTGGTGTTGGAATTGTTTAAATCGGTCAAGAAAAGTTAAAGTAGTAAGGTTAGAAAAAAAAACAGGAATTCCTGGAAATGTGTTGAGCGTGGGAAGATGGATGTTTGAATTTCCAGGATGAGTTGAATGTGTTGGAGGTGGAATGGTTTGAATCGGTTGAAAAATGTGGCAATTGTGCAACTTGGAAAAATGTCCCATTCATTTCAATGGGAACTTCCTGGAAATTTGGGAATTTTGGGAAAAGACAGATTTTTTTTTAAGCATGAATGTCCTGAATGAGCTGAATGGGTTGGTGTTGGAATTGTTTAAATCGGTCAAGAAAAGTTAAAGTAGTAAGGTTAGAAAAAAAAAACAGGAATTCCTGGAAATGTGTTGAGCGTGGGAAGATGGATGTTTGAATTTCCAGGATGAGTTGAATGTGTTGGAGGTGGAATGGTTTGAATCGGTTGAAAAATGTGGCAATTGTGCAACTTGGAAAAATGTCCCATTCATTTCAATGGGAACTTCCTGGAAATTTGGGAATTTTGGGAAAAGACTGATTTTTTTTAAGCATGAATGTCCTGAATGAGCTGAATGGGTTGGTGTTGGAATTGTTTAAATCGGTCAAGAAAAGTTAAAGTAGTAAGGTTAGAAAAAAAAACAGGAATTCCTGGAAATGTGTTGAGCGTGGGAAGATGGATGTTTGAATTTCCAGGATGAGTTGAATGTGTTGGAGGTGGAATGGTTTGAATCGGTTGAAAAATGTGAGGATTGGGGAACTTGGAAAAATGTCCCATTCATTTCAATGGGAACCTCCTGGAAATTTGGGAATTTTGGGAAAAGACTGATTTTTTTTAAGCATGAATGTCCTGAATGAGCTGAATGGGTTGGTGTTGGAATTGTTTAAATCGGTCAAGAAAAGTTAAAGTAGTAAGGTTAGGGAAAAAAACAGGAATTCCTGGAAATGTGTTGAGCGTGGGAAGATGGATGTTTGAATTTCCAGGATGAGTTGAATGTGTTGGAGGTGGAATGGTTTGAATCGGTTGAAAAATGTGGCAATTGTGCAACTTGGAAAAATGTCCCATTCATTTCAATGGGAACTTCCTGGAAATTTGGGAATTTTGGGAAAAGACAGATTTTTTTTAAGCATGAATGTCCTGAATGAGCTGAATGGGTTGGTGTTGGAATTGTTTAAATCGGTCAAGAAAAGTTAAAGTAGTAAGGTTAGAAAAAAAAACAGGAATTCCTGGAAATGTGTTGAGCGTGGGAAGATGGATGTTTGAATTTCCAGGATGAGTTGAATGTGTTGGAGGTGGAATGGTTTGAATCGGTTGAAAAATGTGAGGATTGGGGAACTTGGAAAAATGTCCCATTCATTTCAATGGGAACTTCCTGGAAATTTGGGAATTTTGGGAAAAGACAGATTTTTTTTAAGCATGAATGTCCTGAATGAGCTGAATGGGTTGGTGTTGGAATTGTTTAAATCGGTCAAGAAAAGTTAAAGTAGTAAGGTTAGAAAAAAAAACAGGAATTCCTGGAAATGTGTTGAGCGTGGGAAGATGGATGTTTGAATTTCCAGGATGAGTTGAATGTGTTGGAGGTGGAATGGTTTGAATCGGTTGAAAAATGTGAGGATTGGGGAACTTGGAAAAATGTCCCATTCATTTCAATGGGAACTTCCTGGAAATTTGGGAATTTTGGGAAAAGACAGATTTTTTTTAAGCATGAATGTCCTGAATGAGCTGAATGGGTTGGTGTTGGAATTGTTTAAATCGGTCAAGAAAAGTTAAAGTAGTAAGGTTAGAAAAAAAAACAGGAATTCCTGGAAATGTGTTGAGCGTGGGAAGATGGATGTTTGAATTTCCAGGATGAGTTGAATGTGTTGGAGGTGGAATGGTTTGAATCGGTTGAAAAATGTGGCAATTGTGCAACTTGGAAAAATGTCCCATTCATTTCAATGGGAACTTCCTGGAAATTTGGGAATTTTGGGAAAAGACTGATTTTTTTTAAGCATGAATGTCCTGAATGAGCTGAATGGGTTGGTGTTGGAATTGTTTAAATCGGTCAAGAAAAGTTAAAGTAGTAAGGTTAGAAAAAAAAACAGGAATTCCTGGAAATGTGTTGAGCGTGGGAAGATGGATGTTTGAATTTCCAGGATGAGTTGAATGTGTTGGAGGTGGAATGGTTTGAATCGGTTGAAAAATGTGGCAATTGTGCAACTTGGAAAAATGTCCCATTCATTTCAATGGGAACTTCCTGGAAATTTGGGAATTTTGGGAAAAGACAGATTTTTTTTTAAGCATGAATGTCCTGAATGAGCTGAATGGGTTGGTGTTGGAATTGTTTAAATCGGTCAAGAAAAGTTAAAGTAGTAAGGTTAGAAAAAAAAAACAGGAATTCCTGGAAATGTGTTGAGCGTGGGAAGATGGATGTTTGAATTTCCAGGATGAGTTGAATGTGTTGGAGGTGGAATGGTTTGAATCGGTTGAAAAATGTGGCAATTGTGCAACTTGGAAAAATGTCCCATTCATTTCAATGGGAACTTCCTGGAAATTTGGGAATTTTGGGAAAAGACTGATTTTTTTTAAGCATGAATGTCCTGAATGAGCTGAATGGGTTGGTGTTGGAATTGTTTAAATCGGTCAAGAAAAGTTAAAGTAGTAAGGTTAGAAAAAAAAACAGGAATTCCTGGAAATGTGTTGAGCGTGGGAAGATGGATGTTTGAATTTCCAGGATGAGTTGAATGTGTTGGAGGTGGAATGGTTTGAATCGGTTGAAAAATGTGAGGATTGGGGAACTTGGAAAAATGTCCCATTCATTTCAATGGGAACCTCCTGGAAATTTGGGAATTTTGGGAAAAGACTGATTTTTTTTAAGCATGAATGTCCTGAATGAGCTGAATGGGTTGGTGTTGGAATTGTTTAAATCGGTCAAGAAAAGTTAAAGTAGTAAGGTTAGGGAAAAAAACAGGAATTCCTGGAAATGTGTTGAGCGTGGGAAGATGGATGTTTGAATTTCCAGGATGAGTTGAATGTGTTGGAGGTGGAATGGTTTGAATCGGTTGAAAAATGTGGCAATTGTGCAACTTGGAAAAATGTCCCATTCATTTCAATGGGAACTTCCTGGAAATTTGGGAATTTTGGGAAAAGACAGATTTTTTTTAAGCATGAATGTCCTGAATGAGCTGAATGGGTTGGTGTTGGAATTGTTTAAATCGGTCAAGAAAAGTTAAAGTAGTAAGGTTAGAAAAAAAAACAGGAATTCCTGGAAATGTGTTGAGCGTGGGAAGATGGATGTTTGAATTTCCAGGATGAGTTGAATGTGTTGGAGGTGGAATGGTTTGAATCGGTTGAAAAATGTGGCAATTGTGCAACTTGGAAAAATGTCCCATTCATTTCAATGGGAACTTCCTGGAAATTTGGGAATTTTGGGAAAAGACTGATTTTTTTTAAGCATGAATGTCCTGAATGAGCTGAATGGGATGGTGTTGGAATTGTTTAAATCGGTCAAGAAAAGTTAAAGTAGTAAGGTTAGAAAAAAAAACAGGAATTCCTGGAAATGTGTTGAGCGTGGGAAGATGGATGTTTCAATTTCCAGGATGAGTTGAATGTGTTGGAGGTGGAATGGTTTGAATCGGTTGAAAAATGTGGCAATTGTGCAACTTGGAAAAATGTCCCATTCATTTCAATGGGAACTTCCTGGAAATTTGGGAATTTTGGGAAAAGACAGATTTTTTTTAAGCATGAATGTCCTGAATGAGCTGAATGGGTTGGTGTTGGAATTGTTTAAATCGGTCAAGAAAAGTTAAAGTAGTAAGGTTAGGAAAAAAAACAGGAATTCCTGGAAATGTGTTGAGCGTGGGAATATGGATGTTTGAATTTCCAGGATGAGTTGAATGTGTTGGAGGTGGAATGGTTTGAATCGGTTGAAAAATGTGAGGATTGGGGAACTTGGAAAAATGTCCCATTCATTTCAATGGGAACTTCCTGGAAATTTGGGAATTTTGGGAAAAGACTGATTTTTTTTAAGCATGAATGTCCTGAATGAGCTGAATGGGTTGGTGTTGGAATTGTTTAAATCGGTCAAGAAAAGTTAAAGTAGTAAGGTTAGAAAAAAAAACAGGAATTCCTGGAAATGTGTTGAGCGTGGGAAGATGGATGTTTGAATTTCCAGGATGAGTTGAATGTGTTGGAGGTGGAATGGTTTGAATCGGTTGAAAAATGTGGCAATTGTGCAACTTGGAAAAATGTCCCATTCATTTCAATGGGAACTTCCTGGAAATTTGGGAATTTTGGGAAAAGACAGATTTTTTTTTAAGCATGAATGTCCTGAATGAGCTGAATGGGTTGGTGTTGGAATTGTTTAAATCGGTCAAGAAAAGTTAAAGTAGTAAGGTTAGAAAAAAAAACAGGAATTCCTGGAAATGTGTTGAGCGTGGGAAGATGGATGTTTGAATTTCCAGGATGAGTTGAATGTGTTGGAGGTGGAATGGTTTGAATCGGTTGAAAAATGTGAGGATTGGGGAACTTGGAAAAATGTCCCATTCATTTCAATGGGAACTTCCTGGAAATTTGGGAATTTTGGGAAAAGACTGATTTTTTTTAAGCATGAATGTCCTGAATGAGCTGAATGGGTTGGTGTTGGAATTGTTTAAATCGGTCAAGAAAAGTTAAAGTAGTAAGGTTAGAAAAAAAAACAGGAATTCCTGGAAATGTGTTGAGCGTGGGAAGATGGATGTTTGAATTTCCAGGATGAGTTGAATGTGTTGGAGGTGGAATGGTTTGAATTGGTTGAAAAATGTGGCAATTGTGCAACTTGGAAAAATGTCCCATTCATTTCAATGGGAACTTCCTGGAAATTTGGGAATTTTGGGAAAAGACAGATTTTTTTTTAAGCATGAATGTCCTGAATGAGCTGAATGGGTTGGTGTTGGAATTGTTTAAATCGGTCAAGAAAAGTTAAAGTAGTAAGGTTAGAAAAAAAAACAGGAATTCCTGGAAATGTGTTGAGCGTGGGAAGATGGATGTTTGAATTTCCAGGATGAGTTGAATGTGTTGGAGGTGGAATGGTTTGAATCGGTTGAAAAATGTGAGGATTGGGGAACTTGGAAAAATGTCCCATTCATTTCAATGGGAACTTCCTGGAAATTTGGGAATTTTGGGAAAAGACTGATTTTTTTTTAAGCATGAATGTCCTGAATGAGCTGAATGGGTTGGTGTTGGAATTGTTTAAATCGGTCAAGAAAAGTTGAAGTAGTAAGGTTAGAAAAAACCCAGGAATTCCTGGAAATGTGTTGAGCGTGGGAAGATGGTTGTTTGAATTTCCAGGATGAGTTGAATGTGTTGGAGGTGGAATGGTTTGAATCGGTTGAAAAATGTGAGGATTGGGGAACTTGGAAAAATGTCCCATTCATTTCAATGGGAACTTCCTGGAAATTTGGGAATTTTGGGAAAAGACAGATTTTTTTTAAGCATGAATGTCCTGAATGAGCTGAATGGGTTGGTGTTGGAATTGTTTAAATCGGTCAAGAAAAGTTAAAGTAGTAAGGTTAGAAAAAAAAACAGGAATTCCTGGAAATGTGTTGAGCGTGGGAAGATGGATGTTTGAATTTCCAGGATGAGTTGAATGTGTTGGAGGTGGAATGGTTTGAATCGGTTGAAAAATGTGAGGATTGGGGAACTTGGAAAAATGTCCCATTCATTTCAATGGGAACTTCCTGGAAATTTGGGAATTTTGGGAAAAGACTGATTTTTTTTAAGCATGAATGTCCTGAATGAGCTGAATGGGTTGGTGTTGGAATTGTTTAAATCGGTCAAGAAAAGTTGAAGTAGTAAGGTTAGAAAAAACCCAGGAATTCCTGGAAATGTGTTGAGCGTGGGAAGATGGTTGTTTGAATTTCCAGGATGAGTTGAATGTGTTGGAGGTGGAATGGTTTGAATCGGTTGAAAAATGTGAGAATTGGGGAACTTGGAAAAATGTCCCATTCATTTCAATGGGAACTTCCTGGAAATTTGGGGATTTTGGGAAAAGACAGATTTTTTAAAAATGATTAGGAGCATGAATGTCCTGAATGAGCTGAATTGGTTGGTGTTGGAATCGTTTAAATCGGTCAACAAATGTTGAAGTAGTAACAGTTTTTTAATTGAAAAATGGTATTAAGGAATTTCGGGAAAAACGGGAATTTTTCAAGTTCTTAAACCAACTTGTTTTTGTGTCGTGACTAAGAGGAATGTTTTGACAGTGGAACGTTTGAAATGGGTTGAAAAATGTGAAAGGAGTAATCGCACTATAAAAAGGTTAGAAAAAAACAGGAATTCCTGGAAATTTGTTGTTGTGAAAAAATGGTAGTTTGAATTTTCAGGATGAGTGGAATGTGTTGAAGGTGGAATGGTTTGAATAGGTTGAAAAATGTGGGAATTGTGCAACTTGGAAAAATGTGCCATTCATTTCGATGGGAACTTCCTGGAAATTTGGGAATTTTTGGAAAAGCCATATTTTTTTGAAGCATGTACGTCCTGAATGAGCTGAATTGGTTGGTGTTGGAATCGTTTAAATCGGTCAAGAAATGTTGAAGTAGTAACAGTTTTTTAATTGAAAAATCGTATTACGGAATTTCGGGAAAACCAGGAATTTTTCAAGTTCTGAAAACAAACTTGTTTTTGTGTCCTGACTAAGAGGATTGTTTTGACAGTGGAACGCTTGAAATGGGTTGGAAAATGTGAAAGGAGTCATCACACTGGTAGTATGAATGTAAGAATAGTTAGAAAAGGTTTGAATGTTGAAGAGTTTGAATTTCCAGGAAAAAACGGAAATTTGGTTTGGAACTTGGGAAAATCTTAGTTGGATGAGTAGAATGTGTTGATGTTGGAATGGTTTGAATCGGTTGAAAAATGTGCGACTTGTGGAACTTGGAAAAATTTCCCTTTCATTTCAATGGGAACTTCCTGGAAATTTGGGAATTTTGGGAAAAGACAGATTTTTTTGAAGCATGTACGTCCTGAATGAGCTGAATTGGTTGGTGTTGGAATCGTTTAAATCGGTCAAGAAATGTTGAAGTAGTAACAGTTTTTTAATTGAAAAATCGTATTACGGAATTTCGGGAAAACCAGGAATTTTTCAAGTTCTGTAAACAAACTTGTTTTTGTGTCCTGACTAAGAGGATTGTTTTGACAGTGGAACGCTTGAAATGGGTTGGAAAATGTGAAAGGAGTCATCACACTGGTAGTATGAATGTAAGAATAGTTAGAAAAGGTTTGAATGTTGAAGAGTTTGAATTTCCAGGAAAAAACGGAAATTTGGTTTGGAACTTGGGAAAATCTTAGTTGGATGAGTAGAATGTGTTGCTGTTGGAATGGTTTGAATCGGTTGAAAAATGTGCGACTTGTGGAACTTGGAAAAATTTCCCTTTCATTTCAATGGGAACTTCCTGGAAATTTGGGAATTTTGGGAAAAGATGGATTTTTTTGAAGCATGAATGTCCTGAATGAGCTGAATTGGTTGGTCTTGCAATCGTTTAAATCGGTCAAGGAAATGTTGAAGTAGTAAGATTAGAAAAAAAACAGGAATTCCTGGAAATGTGTTGAGCGTTGGAAGATGTTTTTTTGAATGTCCAAAATGAGTGGAATGTGTTGATGTTGGAATGGTTTGAATAGGTTGAAAAATGTGGGAATTGTGGAACTTTGGAAAATGTCCCTTTCATTTCAATGGGAACTTCCTGGAAATTTGGGAATTTTGGGAAAAGACGGATTTTTTTGAAGCATGAATGTCCTGAATGAGCTGAATGGGTTGGTGTTGGAATTGTTTAAATCGGTCAAGAAATGTTGAAGTAGTAACAGTTTTTTAATTGAAAATTTGTATTAAGGAATTTCGGGAAAAGGGTCAATAAAGCGTTTGAAAAAAAGGGAATTCTGGGAATTTTTGGATTTTTTTTTTAATTTGAAACAAATATAGTTTGAATTTCCAGGATGAGTGGAATGTGCTGAAGGTGGAATGGTTTGAATACGTTGAAAACTGTGGGAGTTGTGAAACTTTGATCACAATGGGAATTTCATGAAAATTTGGGAATTCCAGGAAAAGCGGGAATTTTTTGGGAAAATGACTTGAATGTTTTGAATTAGTTAAAAATGGTTAGTGTTGGAATTTTTCAAATCGGTCGAGAAATGTTGAAGTAGTAACATTTTTAATTGAGAAATGGTATTACAAAATTCCACGAATTTCGGGGAAACCGGGAATGTTTCCGGGTAGAAAAACAATTTAGTTTTGGGTCGTGACTAAGAGGAATGTTTTGATAGTAGAACGGTTGAAATGGGTTGAAAAATGTGAAAGGAGTCATCGCACTAAAAAATGTTGGAAATAAGTTGATAAAAAAACGGGAAATTCCTGGAAATTTGTTGTGTGGAAAAAGTGTTGTTTGAATTTCCAGGATGAGTAGAATATGTTGAAGGTGGAATGCTTTGAATCGATTGAAAAATGTGCGAATTGTGGAAGTTTAAAAAAAATGAACAATTCATTTTGAATGGGGAAAATGTCCCTGAAAAAGGGAATTCTTGGAAATCCGGGAATTATTTTTTTTATTTTTGAAAGAGAGCACACAATTTTGAACAGGCTGAATATTTTGGAGTTGGAACGGTTTGAATCGGATGAAAAATGTGGGAAAAATGTCCCATTAATTTCAATGGGAAAATTTGGGAATTTTTGGAAAAGTGGGGAATTTTTAAAATAAATATTTAAAGACTTGAATGTTCTGAATGAGTTGAAAAGGTTGGTGTTGGAATTTTTCTAATCGGTCGAGAAATGTTGAAGTTCCAGGAAATTTGGGGAAACCGGGAATTTTTCCAGTTAAGAGGAATGTTTTGACGGTTGAAGTGGGTTGAAAAATGTGGAAGGACTAATCCCCAGAAAAAAGGGTCACAAAAGGGTTTGAAAAAAAGGGAATTCTGGGAATTCCTGGAATTTTTTTTTTATTCAGAAAAATAATAGTTTGAATTCAATCGGTTGAAAAATGTGGAAATGGTGGAAGTTTGAAAAATGGACAATTCATTTTGAATGCAAAAAATGTCCTTTAAAACTGGGAATTCTTGGAAATCCGGGAATTGTTTTAAATTGTTGAAGTAGAGGACACAATTTTGAACAGGCTGAATATTTTAGAGTTGGAACGGATAGACTCGGATGAAAAACGTGGAACTTTGAAAAATGTCTCATTCATTTCAATGGTAATTTCATGAAAATTTGGGGATTTCGGGAAAATGTTGAATTTTTGGGAAAATGTTAAAAGACTTGATTGGTCTGAATGAGTTGAAATTGTTGCTGTTGGAATGTTTTCAAATTGTTGGAGAAATGTTAAAGTAGTAAAAAAATGTTTGAGAAATTGTATTACGGAATACCAGGAATTTCGGGAAAATTGGGAAGTTTTCCAGTTCAAAAAACAACTTTGTTTTTTGTCCTGATTAAGAGGAATGTTTTGACGGTGGAACGGTTGAAGTGGGTTGAAAAATGTGGAAGGAGTAGTCGCCAGAAAAAAGGGTCAATAAAGCGTTTGAAAAAAAGGGAATTCTGGGAATTTCGGGAATGTTTTTTTTACTTAAAAAATAATAGTTTGAATTTCCAGTTTGAGTGTAATGTGCTGAAGTTGGAATGGATTGAAAAGGTTGAAAAATGTGGGAGTTGTGAAACATTGAAAAATGTCCCATTCTTCACAATGGGAATTTCATGAAAATTTGGGAATTCTGGGAAAAGCGGGAATTTTTGGGGAAAATGACTTGAATGTTTTGAATGAGTTAAAAATGGTTGGTGCTGGAATTTTTCCAATCGGTCAAGAAATGTTGAAGTGGTATCATGTTAAATTGAGAAATGGTATTACGGAATTCCAGGAATTTCGGGAAAACCGGGAATTTTTCCAGTTCGAAAAACAACCTCGTTTTTTGTCCTGATAAAGAGGAATATTTTGACGGTGGAACGGTTGAAGTGGGTTGAAAAATGTGAAAGGAGTCATCGCACTAAAAAAGGTTGGAAGTACGTTTAGAAAAAAACGGGAAATTCCTGGAAATTTGTTAAATGTGGAAAAATGGTCGTTTGAATTTCCAGGATGAATTGAATGTGTTGAAGGTGGAAAGGTTTGAATCATGGAAGTTTAAAAAAATGGGCGATGCATTTTAATTGGGAAAATGTCCCGGAAAACTGGGAATTCTTAGAAATCCGGGAATTTTTAAAAATTGTTGAAGGAGAGCACACAATTTTGAACAGGCTGAATATTTTGGAGTTGGAACAGTTTGAATCGAATGAAAAATGTGGGAGTTGTGGAACTTTGAAAAATGTTCCATTGATTTCAATGGGAATTTCATGAAAATGTGGGAATTTCAGGAAAAGCGTGAATTTTTGGGAAAATGTTAAAAGACTTGAATGCTGTGAATGAGTTTAAATGGTTGGTGTTGGAATGTCTCAAATGGGTCAAGAAATGTTGAAGTAGTAACATGTTGAATTGAAAAATGCTATTACGGAATTCCTGGAATTTCGGAAAAAAATGTAATTTTTCCAGTTCAAAAAAACAACTTAGTTCTTTTTCCTGATTAAGAGGAATGTTTTGTTGGTAGAACGGTTGAAGTGGGTTGAAAAATATGAAAGGAGTCATCGCACTAAAAAAAGTTGGAAATACGTTTAGAAAAAAACGGGAAATTCCTGGAAATTTGTTGAATGTGGAAAAATGGTCGTTTGAATTTCCAGGATGAATTGAATGTGTTGAAGGTGGAATGGTTTGAATCATGGAAGTTTAAAAAAATGGACGACTCATTTTAATGGGTAAAATGTCCCGGAAAACTGGGAATTCCTAGAAATCCTGGAATTTTTAAAAATTATTGAAGGAGAGCGAACAATTTTGAACAGGCTGAATATTTTGGAGTTGAAACAGTTTGAATCGAATTAAAAATGTGGGAGTTGTGGAACTTTGAAAAATGTTCCATTGATTTCAATGGGAATTTCATGAAAAAGCGGGAATTTTGGGGAAAATGTTAAAAGACTTGAATGTTGTGAATGAGTTGAAATGGTTGGTGTTGGAATGTTTCAAATGGGTCAAGAAATGTTGAAGTAGTAACATGTTGAATTGAGAAATGGTATTACGGAATTTCTGGAATTTCGGAAAATTGAATTTTTCCAGTTTAAAAAAACAACTTATTTCTTTTTCTTGATTAAGAGGAATACTTTGACGGTGGAACGGTTGAAGTGGGTTGAAAAATGTGAAAGGAGTCATCGCACTAAAAAAGGTTGGAAATACGTTTAGAAAAAAACGGGAAATTTCTGGAAATTTGTTGAATTTAGAAAAATGGTCGTTTGAATTTCCAGGATGAATTGAATGTGTTGAATGTGGAATGGTTTGAATCATGGAAGTTTAAAAAAATGGGCGATTCATTTTAATTGGGAAAATGTCCCGGAAAACTGGGAATTCCTAGAAATCCGGGAATTTTTAAAAGGTGTTGAAGGAGAGCGCACAATTTTGAACAGGCTGAATATTTTGGAGTTGGAACAGTTTGAATCGAATGAAAAATGTGGGAGTTGTGGAACTTTGAAAAATGTTCCATTGATTTCGATGGGAATTTCATGAAAATGTGGGAATTTCATGAAAAGCGGGAATTTTTGGGAAAATGTTAAAAGACTTGAATGTTGTGAATGAGTTGAAATGGTTGATGTTGGAATGTTTCAAATGGGTCAAGAAATGTTGAAGTAGTAACATGTTGAATTGAGAAATGGTATTATGGAATTCCTGGAATTTCGGAAAAGAAATTTAATTTTTCCAGTTTAAAAAAACAACTTAGTTTTTTGTCCTGATTAAGAGGAATACTTTGACGGTGGAACGGTTGAAGTGGGTTGAAAAATGTGAAAGGAGTCATCGCACTAAAAAAGGTTGGAAATACGTTTAGAAAGAAACGGGAAATTCCTGGAAATTTGTTGAATGTGGAAAAATGGTCGTTTGAATTTCCAGGATGAATTGAATGTGTTGAAGGTGGAATGGTTTGAATCATGGAAGTTTAAAAAAATGGGCGATTCATTTTAATTGGGAAAATGTCCCGGAAAACTGGGAATTCTTAGAAATCCGGGAATTTAAAAAAATTGTTGAAGGAGAGCGCACAATTTTGAACAGGCTGAATATTTTGGAGTTTAAACAGTTTGAATCGAATGAAAAATGTGGGAGTTGTGGAACTTTGAAAAATGTTTTATTGATTTCAATGGGAATTTCAAGGAAAATGTGGGAATTTCGGGAAAAGCGGGAATTTTTGGGAAAATGTTAAAAGACTTGAATGTTGTGAATGAGTTGAAATGGTTGGTGTTAGAATGTTTCAAATGGGTCAAGAAATGTTGAAGTAGTAACATGTTGAATTGAGAAATGGTATTACGGAATTCCTGGAATTTCGGAAAAGAAATGGAATTTTTCCAGTTTAAAAAAACAACTTAGTTCTTTTTCCTGATTAAGAGGAATGTTTTGTTGGTAGAACGGTTGAAGTGGGTTGAAAAATATGAAAGGAGTCATCGCACTAAAAAAAGTTGGAAATACGTTTAGAAAAAAACGGGAAATTCCTGGAAATTTGTTGAATGTAGAAAAATGGTCGTTTGAATTTCCAGGATGAATTGAATGTGTTGAAGGTGGAATGGTTTGAATCATGGAAGTTTAAAAAAATGGACGACTCATTTTAATGGGTAAAATGTCCCGGAAAACTGGGAATTCCTAGAAATCCTGGAATTTTTAAAAATTATTGAAGGAGAGCGAACAATTTTGAACAGGCTGAATATTTTGGAGTTGAAACAGTTTGAATCGAATTAAAAATGTGGGAGTTGTGGAACTTTGAAAAATGTTCCATTGATTTCAATGGGAATTTCATGAAAAAGCGGGAATTTTGGGGAAAATGTTAAAAGACTTGAATGTTGTGAATGAGTTGAAATGGTTGGTGTTGGAATGTTTCAAATGGGTCAAGAAATGTTGAAGTAGTAACATGTTGAATTGAGAAATGGTATTACGGAATTTCTGGAATTTCGGAAAATTGAATTTTTCCAGTTTAAAAAAACAACTTATTTCTTTTTCTTGATTAAGAGGAATACTTTGACGGTGGAACGGTTGAAGTGGGTTGAAAAATGTGAAAGGAGTCATCGCACTAAAAAAGGTTGGAAATACGTTTAGAAAAAAACGGGAAATTTCTGGAAATTTGTTGAATTTAGAAAAATGGTCGTTTGAATTTCCAGGATGAATTGAATGTGTTGAATGTGGAATGGTTTGAATCATGGAAGTTTAAAAAAATGGGCGATTCATTTTAATTGGGAAAATGTCCCGGAAAACTGGGAATTCCTAGAAATCCTGGAATTTTTAAAAGGTGTTGAAGGAGAGCGCACAATTTTGAACAGGCTGAATATTTTGGAGTTGGAACAGTTTGAATCGAATGAAAAATGTGGGAGTTGTGGAACTTTGAAAAATGTTCCATTGATTTCAATGGGAATTTCATGAAAAAGCGGGAATTTTGGGGAAAATGTTAAAAGACTTGAATGTTGTGAATGAGTTGAAATGGTTGGTGTTGGAATGTTTCAAATGGGTCAAGAAATGTTGAAGTAGTAACATGTTGAATTGAGAAATGGTATTACGGAATTTCTGGAATTTCGGAAAATTGAATTTTTCCAGTTTAAAAAAACAACTTATTTCTTTTTCTTGATTAAGAGGAATACTTTGACGGTGGAACGGTTGAAGTGGGTTGAAAAATGTGAAAGGAGTCATCGCACTAAAAAAGGTTGGAAATACGTTTAGAAAAAAACGGGAAATTTCTGGAAATTTGTTGAATTTAGAAAAATGGTCGTTTGAATTTCCAGGATGAATTGAATGTGTTGAATGTGGAATGGTTTGAATCATGGAAGTTTAAAAAAATGGGCGATTCATTTTAATTGGGAAAATGTCCCGGAAAACTGGGAATTCCTAGAAATCCTGGAATTTTTAAAAGGTGTTGAAGGAGAGCGCACAATTTTGAACAGGCTGAATATTTTGGAGTTGGAACAGTTTGAATCGAATGAAAAATGTGGGAGTTGTGGAACTTTGAAAAATGTTCCATTGATTTCGATGGGAATTTCATGAAAATGTGGGAATTTCATGAAAAGCGGGAATTTTTGGGAAAATGTTAAAAGACTTGAATGTTGTGAATGAGTTGAAATGGTCGATGTTGGAATGTTTCAAATGGGTCAAGAAATGTTGAAGTAGTAACATGTTGAATTGAGAAATGGTATTATGGAATTCCTGGAATTTCGGAAAAGAAATTTAATTTTTCCAGTTTAAAAAAACAACTTAGTTTTTTGTCCTGATTAAGAGGAATACTTTGACGGTGGAACGGTTGAAGTGGGTTGAAAAATGTGAAAGGAGTCATCGCACTAAAAAAGGTTGGAAATACGTTTAGAAAGAAACGGGAAATTCCTGGAAATTTGTTGAATGTGGAAAAATGGTCGTTTGAATTTCCAGGATGAATTGAATGTGTTGAAGGTGGAATGGTTTGAATCATGGAAGTTTAAAAAAATGGGCGATTCATTTTAATTGGGAAAATGTCCCGGAAAACTGGGAATTCTTAGAAATCCGGGAATTTAAAAAAATTGTTGAAGGAGAGCGCACAATTTTGAACAGGCTGAATATTTTGGAGTTGAAACAGTTTGAATCGAATGAAAAATGTGGGAGTTGTGGAACTTTGAAAAATGTTTTATTGATTTCAATGGGAATTTCAAGGAAAATGTGGGAATTTCGGGAAAAGCGGGAATTTTTGGGAAAATGTTAAAAGACTTGAATGTTGTGAATGAGTTGAAATGGTTGGTGTTAGAATGTTTCAAATGGGTCAAGAAATGTTGAAGTAGTAACATGTTGAATTGAGAAATGGTATTACGGAATTCCTGGAATTTCGGAAAAGAAATGGAATTTTTCCAGTTAAAAAAAACAACTTATTTCTTTTTCTTGATTAAGAGGAATGTTTTTCCGGTAGAACGGTTGAAGTGGGTTGAAAAATGTGAAAGGAGTCATCGCACTAAAAAAGGTTGGAAATACGTTTAGAAAAAAACGGGAAATTTCTGGAAATGTGTTCAATTTAGAAAAATGGTCGTTTGAATTTCCAGGATGAATTGAATGTGTTGAAGGTGGAATGGTTTGAATCATGGAAGTTTAAAAAAATGGGCGATTCATTTTAATTGGGAAAATGTCCCGGAAAACTGGGAATCCTTAGAAATCCGGGAATTTTTAAAAATTGTTGAAAGAGAACGCACAATTTTGAACAGGCTGAATATTTTGGAGTTGGAACAATTTGAATCGAATGAAAAAATGTGGGAGTTGTGGAACTTTGAAAAATGTTCTTTTGATTTCAATGGGAATTTCATGAAAATGTGGGAATTTCGGGAAAAGCGGGAATTTTTGGGTAAATGTTAAAAGACTTGAATGTTGTGAATGAGTTGAAATGGTTGGTGTTGGAATGTTTCAAATGGGTCAAGAAATGTTGAAATAGTAACATGTTGAATTGAGAAATGGTATTACGGAATTCCAGGAATTTCCGGAAAACTGGGAATTTTTCCAGTTCGAAAAACAACCTTGTTTTTTTGTCCTGATTAAGAGGAATACTTTGACGGTAAAATGGTTGAAGTGGGTTGAAAAATGTGAAAGGAGTCATCGCACTAAAAAAGGTTGGAAATACGTTTAGAAAAAAATGGGAAATTCCTGGAAATTTGTTGAATGTTGAAAAATGGTCGTTTGAATTTCCAGGATGAATTGAATGTGTTGAAGGTGGAATGGTTTGAATAATGGAAGTTTAAAAAAATGTGCGATTCATTTTAATTGGGAAAATGTCCCGGAAAACTGGGAATTCCTAGAAATCCTGGAATTTTTAAAAATTGTTGAAGGAGAGCGCACAATTTTGAACAGGCTGAATATTTTGGAGTTGGAACAATTTGAATCGAATGAAAAAATGTGGGAGTTGTGGAACTTTGAAAAATGTTCTTTTGATTTCAATGGGAATTTCATGAAAATGTGAGAATTTCGGGAAAAGCGGGAATTTTTGGGTAAATGTTAAAAGACTTGAATGTTGTGAATGAGTTGAAATGGTTGGTGTTGGAATGTTTCAAATGGGTCAAGAAATGTTGAAGTAGTAACATGTTGAATTGAGAAATGGTATTACGGAATTCCTGGAATTTCAGAAATTTTTTTAATTTTTCCAATTTAAAAAAACAACTTAGTTATTTTTCCTGATTAAGAGGAATACTTTGACGGTGGAACGGTTGAAGTGGGTTGAAAAATGTGAAAGGAGTCATGGCACTAAAAAAGGTTGGAAATACGTTTAGAAAAAAACAGGAAATTCCTGGAAATGTATTGAATGTAGAAAAATTGTGGTTTGAATATCCAGGATGAATTTAATCTGTTGAATGTGGAATGGTTTGAATCATGGAAGTTTAAAAAAATGGGCGATTCATTTTAATTGGGAAAATGTCCCGGAAAACTGGGAATTCCTAGAAATCCTGGAATTTTTAAAAGGTGTTGAAGGAGAGCGCACAATTTTGAACAGGCTGAATATTTTGGAGTTGGAACAGTTTGAATCGAATGAAAAATGTGGGAGTTGTGGAACTTTGAAAAATGTTCCATTGATTTCGATGGGAATTTCATGAAAATGTGGGAATTTCATGAAAAGCGGGAATTTTTGGGAAAATGTTAAAAGACTTGAATGTTGTGAATGAGTTGAAATGGTTGATGTTGGAATGTTTCAAATGGGTCAAGAAATGTTGAAGTAGTAACATGTTGAATTGAGAAATGGTATTATGGAATTCCTGGAATTTCGGAAAAGAAATTAAATTTTTCCAGTTTAAAAAAACAACTTAGTTTTTTGTCCTGATTAAGAGGAATACTTTGACGGTGGAACGGTTGAAGTGGGTTGAAAAATGTGAAAGGAGTCATCGCACTAAAAAAGGTTGGAAATACGTTTAGAAAGAAACGGGAAATTCCTGGAAATTTGTTGAATGTGGAAAAATGGTCGTTTGAATTTCCAGGATGAATTGAATGTGTTGAAGGTGGAATGGTTTGAATCATGGAAGTTTAAAAAAATGGGCGATTCATTTTAATTGGGAAAATGTCCCGGAAAACTGGGAATTCTTAGAAATCCGGGAATTTAAAAAAATTGTTGAAGGAGAGCGCACAATTTTGAACAGGCTGAATATTTTGGAGTTGAAACAGTTTGAATCGAATGAAAAATGTGGGAGTTGTGGAACTTTGAAAAATGTTTTATTGATTTCAATGGGAATTTCAAGGAAAATGTGGGAATTTCGGGAAAAGCGGGAATTTTTGGGAAAATGTTAAAAGACTTGAATGTTGTGAATGAGTTGAAATGGTTGATGTTGGAATGTTTCAAATGGGTCAAGAAATGTTGAAGTAGTAACATGTTGAATTGAGAAATGGTATTACGGAATTCCTGGAATTTCGGAAAAGAAATGGAATTTTTCCAGTTAAAAAAAACAACTTATTTTTTGTCCTGATTAAGAGGAATGTTTTTCCGGTAGAACGGTTGAAGTGGGTTGAAAAATGTGAAAGGAGTCATCGCACTAAAAAAGGTTGGAAATACGTTTAGAAAAAAACGGGAAATTTCTGGAAATGTGTTCAATTTAGAAAAATGGTCGTTTGAATTTCCAGGATGAATTGAATGTGTTGAAGGTGGAATGGTTTGAATCATGGAAGTTTAAAAAAATGGGCGATTCATTTTAATTGGGAAAATGTCCCGGAAAACTGGGAATTCCTAGAAATCCTGGAATTTTTAAAAATCATTGAAGGAGAGCGCACAATTTTGAACAGGCTGAATATTTTGGAGTTGGAACAATTTGAATCGAATGAAAAAATGTGGGAGTTGTGGAACTTTGAAAAATGTTCTTTTGATTTCAATGGGAATTTCATGAAAATGTGAGAATTTCGGGAAAAGCGGGAATTTTTGGGTAAATGTTAAAAGACTTGAATGTTGTGAATGAGTTGAAATGGTTGGTGTTGGAATGTTTCAAATGGGTCAAGAAATGTTGAAATAGTAACATGTTGAATTGAGAAATGGTATTACGGAATTCCAGGAATTTCCGGAAAACTGGGAATTTTTCCAGTTCGAAAAACAACCTTGTTTTTTTGTCCTGATTAAGAGGAATACTTTGACGGTAAAATGGTTGAAGTGGGTTGAAAAATGTGAAAGGAGTCATCGCACTAAAAAAGGTTGGAAATACGTTTAGAAAAAAATGGGAAATTCCTGGAAATTTGTTGAATGTTGAAAAATGGTCGTTTGAATTTCCAGGATGAATTGAATGTGTTGAAGGTGGAATGGTTTGAATAATGGAAGTTTAAAAAAATGTGCGATTCATTTTAATTGGGAAAATGTCCCGGAAAACTGGGAATTCTTAGAAATCCGGGAATTTTTAAAAAGTGTTGAAGGAGAGCGCACAATTTTGAACAGGCTGAATATTTTGGAGTTGGAACAGTTTGAATCGAATGAAAAATGTGGGAGTTGTGGAACTTTGAAAAATGTTCCATTGATTTCAATGGGAATTTCATGAAAATGTGGGAATTTCGGGAAAAGCGGGAATTTTTGGGTAAATGTTAAAAGACTTGAATGTTGTGAATGAGTTGAAATGGTTGGTGTTGGAATGTTTCAAATGGGTCAAGAAATGTTGAAGTAGTAACATGTTGAATTGAAAAATGGTATTACGGAATTCCTGGAATTTCGGAAAATTTTTTAATTTTTCCAGTTAAAAAAAACTACTTAGTTTTTTGTCCCGATTAAGAGAAATGTTTTGCCGGTAGAACGGTTGAAGTGGGTTGAAAAATGTGGAAGGAGTCATCGCCAGAAAAACTTTTAGTCCTCATTATTAGGAGGAATATTTGAGTGAACAAAAGGAGCACTCAAAGGGAAGGGTGCAACATGGGTGATCGGATAGGAGCTAGCATGGAAACAACGTGTGGCCTAAAGAAGGCTAAGGAATATTTAGAAAAATAGAAAAACAGCACTCGGTTTTTCCGACGAAAGAGCACGGTGGAACTAGCAGCATTAGCATTAGCATTATTAGCATGTGTTGAAATGCCATGAAAAGTGCAGAAAGGAGTTGTTGTGAGGTCAAGTTGCAGGTATAAAAGTGTGCTTTGAAGGTCGTGGGCGAGCCCCAATGATCCCGGTCCTGATCCGCCGTTAGTCCTGGTCTCTGTGAACTGGGCTGTCCCGCTTTGATCCACCTCAGGGGGTGTCAAGGTCGCGTCACAATGAAAGTCTGAAGTGGGTCTTATCGGCGCGACCTTCAGGGCCAAAGAGAGTCGAGAAAACGCGACAATCCTTGGCCCAAACTTTGTGAAAGTACAAGAGCACCGCGAGTGAAGCGTGAAGATCACGGCTGTCAAAGTTTTTTTCTTACTGTCAAATCCGCGGTTGTTGTTTTTACAGTGTATTACTGTAAATATAAAAACAGTACTACATTTTTTATCGTAAAAAAACAGGCAGCTCAGTAGCCAGAATATGTTTTTTTTTTTTTATTATTTATAGTAATATGTTGTAAAAAAAAACCCAAAAAAACATATTTTACAGTAAAATTCTGGCAACAAAGTTCCCAGATTTTTCCCATAAAAAAATAGTTTTTCCATTTACAGTACAGTAATATCTTGTAAAAAATCTTTTTTTTTTAAATACAAAAAACTGATTATTTTACAGTAAAGTTCTGGTGACTGAGCTACTACATTTTTTTTTTACTGTAAAAAACAAAATGTCAGGTCAGTTGCCAGAATAAGATTTGAAAAAAAAAATGGTAGTACAGTTTTTATTTTTTTATTTACAGTAATATGTTGTAAAAAAATAAAAATAAATAAATAAAACACCATAGATTTTACAGTAAAATTCTGGCAACGAAGCTCCCAGATTTTTCCGTAAAAAAATTACAGAAGAAAAAAAAACTGTTTATTTTACAGTAAAGTTTTGGCAGTGGTTCTGGCAGTTTTGTCTTACTGTAAAATCTGCGGTTGTTTTTACAGTGTATTACTGTAAATATAAAAACAGTACTAAATTTTTCTATCGTAAAAAAAACTGGCAGCTCAGTAGCCAGAATGTGTGTTTTTTTTAATCATTTACAGTAATATGTTGTAAAAAAAAACAAACAAAAAAAAAAAACACCATATATTTTACAGTAAAATTCTGGCAACAAAGTTCCCAGATTTTTACCATAAAAAAATAGTTTTTCCATTTACAGTACAGTAATGTCTTGTAATTTTATTTTTTTTTAAATACAAAAAACTGTTTATTTTACAGTAAAGTTCTGGCAGTGGTTCTGGCAGTTTTGTCTTACTGTAAAATCTGAGGTTGTTGTTTTTACAGTACCGTATATTACTGTAAATATAAAAACAGTACTACTTTTTATCGTAAAAAAACTGGCAGCTCAGTAGCCAGAATGTGTATTTTTTTAATTATTTACAGTAATATGTTGTAAAAAAATAAAAAAAATTAAATAAATAAAAAACACAATATATTTTACAGTAAAATTCTGGCAACCAAGTTCCCAGATTTTTACCATAAAAAAATAGTTTTTCAATTTACAGTACAGTAATATCTTGTAAAAAAAAATAATTTTTAAACTGTTTATTTTACAGTAAAGTTCTGGTGACTGAGCTCCTACATTTTTTTTTTTAACTGTAAAAAAGAAAATGTCAGCTCAGTTGCCAGAATAAGATTAAAAAAAACGGTGATACAGTTTTTTTATTTTTATTTACAGTACTATGTTGTAAAAAAATAATAAAATAAAACACCATAAATTTTACAGTAAAATTCTGGCAACGAAGCTCCCAGATTTTTCCGTAAAAAAAAAAACAGCTGTACTGTTTTTCCATTTACAGAAGAAAAAAAAACCGGTTTATTTTACAGTAAAGTTCTGGCAGTGGTTCTGGCAGTTTTGTCTTACTGTAAAATCTGTGGTTGTTGTTTTTACAGTGTATTACTGTAAATATAAAAACAGTACTAAATGTTTCTATCGTAAAAAAAACTGGCAGCTCAGTAGCCAGAATGTGTTTTTTTTTTAAATTATTTACAGTAATATGTTATAAGAAAAAAAACAAAAAAAACATATTTTACAGTAAAATTCTGGCAACAAAGTTTCCAGATTTTTACCATAAAAAAATAATTTTTCCATTTACAGTACAGTAATATCTTGTAAAATTGTTTTACAAAAAATACAAAAAAACTGTTTATTTTACAGTAAAGTTCTGGTGACTGAGCTACTACATTTTTTATTTACTGTAAAAAAAAAAAATGTCAGCTAAGTTGCCAGAATAAGATTTAAAAAAAAACGGTGGTACAGTTTTAATTTTTTATTTACAGTACTATGTTGTAAAAAAATAAAAATAAAACACCATAAATTTTACAGTAAAATTCTGGCAACGAAGCTCCCAGATTTTTCCGTAAAAAAAAATAGCTGTACTGTTTTTCCATTTACAGAAAAAAAAAATGTTTATTTTACAGTAAAGTTCTGGCAGTGGTTCTGGCAGTTTTGTCTTACTGTAAAATCTGTGGTTGTTGTTTTTACAGTGTATTACTGTAAATATAAAAACAGTACTAAATGTTTCTATCGTAAAAAAAACTGGCAGCTCAGTAGCCAGAATGTGTTTTTTTTTTAAATTATTTACAGTAATATGTTATAAGAAAAAAAACAAAAAAAACATATTTTACAGTAAAATTCTGGCAACAAAGTTTCCAGATTTTTACCATAAAAAAATAATTTTTCCATTTACAGTACAGTAATATCTTGTAAAATTGTTTTACAAAAAATACAAAAAAACTGTTTATTTTACAGTAAAGTTCTGGTGACTGAGCTACTACATTTTTTATTTACTGTAAAAAAAAAAAAATGTCAGCTAAGTTGCCAGAATAAGATTTAAAAAAAAACGGTGGTACAGTTTTAATTTTTTATTTACAGTACTATGTTGTAAAAAAATAAAAATAAAACACCATAAATTTTACAGTAAAATTCTGGCAACGAAGCTCCCAGATTTTTCCGTAAAAAAAAATAGCTGTACTGTTTTTCCATTTACAGAAAAAAAAAATGTTTATTTTACAGTAAAGTTCTGGCAGTGGTTCTGGCAGTTTTGTCTTACTGTAAAGCTGTGGTTGTTGTTTTTACAGTGTATTACTGTAAAATACACCATACATTTTACAGTAAAATTCTGGCAACAAATTTCCCAGATGTTTACCATTAAAAAACAGTTTTTCCATTTACAGTACAGTAATATCTTGTAAAAAAAAAATACAAAAAAACAGTTATTTGACAGTAAAGTTCTGGTGACTGAGCTCCTCTATTTTTTTACTGTAAAAAAAACTGCCAGTTCAGTCACCAGAACTTTACTGTAAAATAAACCTCTTTTTTTTTTCTTTTTTTTCTTTTTTTTAATGTAAATGGAAAAACAGTACAACTATTTTTTTTACGGAAAAATCTGGAAGCTTCGTTGCCGGAATTGTACTGTAAAATAGTTTTTTCTTACTGTAAAATCCGCAGCTTTTGTTTTTACAGTGTATTACTGTAAATTAAAAAATCTGTACTACATTTTTTTTACTGTAAAAAAACTGGCAGCTCAGTAGCCAGAATTTGTTTGTTTTTTATTATTTACAGTAATATGTTGTAAAAAAAAACAAAAAAACAACAAAAAAACAACACCATAAATTTTACAGTAAAATTCTGGCAACAAAGCTCCCAGATTTTTTCCATTAAAAAACAGTTTTTGCATTTACAGTACAGTAATATCTTGTAAAAACAAAACAAAACAAAAACAGTTATTTGACAGTAAAGTTCTGGTTACTGAGCTCCTCTATTTTTTACTGTAAAAAACTGCCAGTTCAGTCACCAGAACTTTACTGTAAAATAAACCTTTTTTTTTTTTTCTTTTTCTTTTTTTTTTTATGTAAATGGAAAAACAGTACAACTATTTTTTTTACGGAAACATCTGGAAGCTTCGTTGCCGGAATTGTACTGTAAAATAGTTTTTTCTTACTGTAAAATCCGCGGTTGTTGTTTTACAGCTCAGTTACAGCTCTTGTTATTACCAAATCCGTGTTTCTTACAGTAAAAAAAAAAGTCAGCTCAGTTGCCAGAATAAGATTTTTTTTTTTAAAACGGTGGTACAGTTTTTATTTTTTTATTTACAGTACTATGTTGTAAAAAAAACAACAACAAAAAAAACACCATACATTTTACAGTAAAATTCTGGCAACGAAGCTCCCAGATTTTTCCGTAAAAAAAAAAACAGCTGTACTGTTTTTCCATTTACAGAAAAAGAAAAAAATGTTTATTTTACAGTAAAGTTCTGGCAGTGGTTCTGGCAGTTTTGTCTTACTGTAAAATCTGCGGTTGTTGTTTTTACAGTGTATTACTGTAAATAAAAAAACATTACTACTTTTTTTACTGTAAAAAAAATGGCAGCTCAGTAGCCAGAATTTGTTTGTTTTTTATTATTTGCAGTAATATGTTGTAAAAAAAAAACAACCAAAAAAACAAACACCATAAATTTTACAGTAAAATTCTGGCAACAAAGCTCCCAGATTTTTTCCATTAAAAAAACAGTTTTTCCATTTACAGTACAGTAATATCTTGTAAAAATTTGTTTACAAAAAACAGTTATTTGACAGTAAAGTTCTGGTGACTGAGCTCCTCCATTTTTTTACTGTAAAAAACTGGCAACAAAGCTCCTAGATTTTTTCCATTAAAAAAAAAGTTTTTCCATTTACAGTACAGTAATATCTTGTAAAAAATGTTTTACAAAAAACAGTTATTTGACAATAAAGTTCTGGTGACTGAGCTCCTCCATTTTTTTACTGTAAAAAACTGGCAACAAAGCTGCTAGATTTTTTCCATTAAAAAAAAAGTTTTTCCATTTACAGTACAGTAATATCTTGTAAAAAAATGTTTTACAAAAAACAGTTATTTGACAATAAAGTTCTGGTGACTGAGCTCCTCCATTTTTTTACTGTAAAAAACTGGCAGCTCAGTAGCCAGAATAAAATTAAAATAAAAACAGTGGTACCGTTTGTTTATTTTTTATTTACAGTAATATGTTGTAAAAAAAAAAAAAAAAAAAAAAAAAAAAAAAATACAGTACAATTCTGGCAACGAAGCTTCCAGATTTTTCCGTAAAAAAATAGTTGTACTGTTTACCCATTTACGGGAAAAAAAAGAAAAAATGAAAAAAGGTTTATTTTACAGTAAAGTTCTGGTGACTGAACTGGCAGTTTTTTCTTACTGTAAAATCCGCAGATGTTGTTTTTACAGTGTATTACTGTAAATAAAAATCTGTACTACATTTTTTTACTGTAAAAAAAACTGGCCGCTCAGTAGCCAGAATTTGTTTGTTTTTTATTATTTACAGTAATATGTTGTAAAAAAAAAACCCAAAAAAACCCATAAATTTTACAGTAAAATTCTGGCAACAAAGCTCCTAGATTTTTTCCATTAAAAAACAGTTTTTCCATTTACAGTACAGTAATATCTTGTAAAAAAAATAATATAAAAAACAGTTATTTGACAGTAAAGTTCTGGTGACTGAGCTCCTCCATTTTTTTACTGTAAAAAACTGGCAGCTCAGTAGCCAGAATAAAATTAAAATAAAAAACAGTGGTACCGTTTTTTTATTTCTTATTTACAGTAATATGTTGTAAAAAAAAACAAAAAACATATTTTACAGTACAATTCTGGCAACGAAGCTTCCAGATTTTTCCCTAAAAAAAATAGTTGGACTGTTTTTCCATTTACAAAAAAAGGTTTATTTTACAGTAAAGTTCTGGTGACTGAACTGGCAGTTTTTTCTTACTGTAAAATCTGCAGTTGTTGTTGTTTTTACAGTGTATTACTGTAAATAACAAATCTGTACTACATTTTTTTACTGTAAAAAAACTGGCACCTCAGTAGCCTGAATTTGTTTGTTTTTTATTATTTACAGTACCGGTAATATGTTGTAAAAAAACAACAAAAAAACACCATAAATTTTACAGTAAAATTCTGGCAACAAAGCTCCCAGATTTTTCCCATTAAAAAATAGTTTTTCCATTTACAGTACAGTAATATCTTGTATTTAAAAAAAACACAGTAAAGTTCTGGTGACTGAGCTCCTCCATTTCTTTACTGTAAAAAACTGGCAGCTCAGTAGCCAGAATAAAATTAAAATTAAAAACAGTGGTACCGCTTTTTTATTTTTTATTTACAGTAATATGTTGTAAAAAAAAAAAAAAAAAACATATATTTTACAGTACAATTCTGGCAACGAAGCTCCCAGATTTTTCTGTAAAAAAAACAGCTGTACTCTTTTACCATTTACAGAAGAAGAAAAAAACGGTTTATTTTACAGTAAAGTTCTGGCAGTGGTTCTGGCAGTTTTGTCTTATTGTAAAATCTGCGGTTGTTGTTTTTACAGTGTATTACTGTAAATAAAAAAAACAGTACTACTTTTTTTACTGTAAAAAAAACTGGCAGCTCAGTAGCCAGAATTTGTTTGTTTTTTATTATTTACAGTAATATGTTGTAAAAAAAAAAAAAAACATACATTTTACAGTAAAATTCTGGCAATAAAGCTCCCAGATTTTTTCCATTAAAAAACTGTTTTTCCATTTACAGTACAGTAATATCTTGTAAAAAATAATAATATAAAAAACAGTTATTTGACAGTAAAAAAAAAATAAAAATAAAAAACAGTGGTACCGTTTTATTATTTTTTTATTTACAGTAATATGTTGTAAAAAAAAACAAAAAAAAACCCATATATTTTACAGTACAATTCTGGCAACGAAGCTTCCAGATTTTTCCGTTAAAAAAATAGTTGTACTGTTTTTCCATTTACAGAAAAAAAAAGAAGTTTATTTTACAGTAAAGTTCTGGTGACTGAACTGGCGGTTTTTTCTTACTGTAAAATCCGCAGTTGTTGTTTTTACAGTGTATTACTGTAAATAAAAAATCTGTACTACACTTTTTTACTGTAAAAAAAACTGGCCGCTCAGTAGCCAGAATTTGTTTGTTTTTTATTATTTACAGTAATATGTTGTAAAAAAAAAAAAAAAAAAAAACAACACCATAAATTTTACAGTAAAATTCTGGCAACAAAGCTCCCAGATTTTTTTCCATTAAAAAACAGTTTTTCCATTTACAGTACAGTAATATCTTGTAAAAAAAATAATATAAAAAACAGTTATTTGACAGTAAAGTTCTGGTGACTGAGCTCCTCCATTTTTTTACTGTAAAAAACTGGCAGCTCAGTAGCCAGAATAAAATAAAAATAAAAAACAGTGGTACCGTTTTTTATTTCTTATTTACAGTAATATGTTGTAAAAAAAAACAAAAAACATATTTTACAATACAATTCTGGCAACGAAGCTTCCAGATTTTTCCCTAAAAAAAATAGTTGGACTGTTTTTCCATTTACAAAAAAAGGTTTATTTTACAGTAAAGTTCTGGTGACTGAACTGGCAGTTTTTTCTTACTGTAAAATCTGCAGTTGTTGTTGTTTTTACAGTGTATTACTGTAAATAACAAATCTGTACTACATTTTTTTACTGTAAAAAAACTGGCACCTCAGTAGCCTGAATTTGTTTGTTTTTTATTATTTACAGTACCGGTAATATGTTGTAAAAAAACAACAAAAAAACACCATAAATTTTACAGTAAAATTCTGGCAACAAAGCTCCCAGATTTTTCCCATTAAAAAACAGTTTTTCCATTTACAGTACAGTAATATCTTGTATTTAAAAAAAACACAGTAAAGTTCTGGTGACTGAGCTCCTCCATTTCTTTACTGTAAAAAACTGGCAGCTCAGTAGCCAGAATAAAATTAAAATTAAAAACAGTGGTACCGCTTTTTTATTTTTTATTTACAGTAATATGTTGTAAAAAAAAAAAAAAAAAAAAACATATATTTTACAGTACAATTCTGGCAACGAAGCTCCCAGATTTTTCTGTAAAAAAAACAGCTGTACTCTTTTTCCATTTACAGAAGAAGAAAAAAACGGTTTATTTTACAGTAAAGTTCTGGCAGTGGTTCTGGCAGTTTTGTCTTATTGTAAAATCTGCGGTTGTTGTTTTTACAGTGTATTACTGTAAATAAAAAAAACAGTACTACTTTTTTTACTGTAAAAAAAACTGGCAGCTCAGTAGCCAGAATTTGTTTGTTTTTTATTATTTACAGTAATATGTTGTAAAAAAAAAAAAAAACATACATTTTACAGTAAAATTCTGGCAATAAAGCTCCCAGATTTTTTCCATTAAAAAACTGTTTTTCCATTTACAGTACAGTAATATCTTGTAAAAAAAAATAATATAAAAAACAGTTATTTGACAGTAAAAAAAAATAAAAATAAAAAACAGTGGTACCGTTTTATTATTTTTTTATTTACAGTAATATGTTGTAAAAAAAACCAAAAAAAAACCCATATATTTTACAGTACAATTCTGGCAACGAAGCTCCCAGGTTTTTCCGTTAAAAAAATAGTTGTACTGTTTTTCCATTTACAGAAAAAAAAAGAAGTTTATTTTACAGTAAAGTTCTGGTGACTGAACTGGCAGTTTTTTCTTACTGTAAAATCCGCAGTTGTTGTTTTTACAGTGTATTACTGTAAATAAAAAATCTGTACTACACTTTTTTACTGTAAAAAAAAAACTGGCCGCTCAGTAGCCAGAATTTGTTTGTTTTTTTATTATTTACAGTAATATGTTGTAAAAAAAAAAAAAAAAAAAAAAAACAACACCATAAATTTTACAGTAAAATTCTGGCAACAAAGCTCCCAGATTTTTTTCCATTAAAAAACAGTTTTTCCATTTACAGTACAGTAATATCTTGTGAAAAAAATAATATAAAAAACAGTTATTTGTAAAAAACAAAACAAAACAAAAACATATTTTACAGTACAATTCTGGCAACAAAGCTTCCAGATTTTTCCGTAAAAAAAAAATAGTTGTACTGTTTTTCCATTTACAGAAAAAAAAAGGTTTATTTTACAGTAAAGTTCTGGTGACTGAACTGGCAGTTTTTTCTTACTGTAAAATCCGCAGTTGTTTTTACAGTGTATTACTGTAAATAACAAATCTGTACTACATTTTTTTACTGTAAAAAAAAACTGGCCGCTCAGTAGCCAGAATTTGTTTTTGTTTTTATTATTTACAGTAATATGTTGTAAAAAAAAAAAAAAAAAAAAAAAAACCAACACCATAAATTTTACAGTAAAATTCTGGCAACAAAGCTCCCAGATTTTTTTCCATTAAAAAACAGTTTTTCCATTTACAGTACAGTAATATCTTGTGAAAAAAATAATATAAAAAACAGTTATTTGTAAAAAAACAAAACAAAACAAAAACATATTTTACAGTACAATTCTGGCAACGAAGCTTCCAGATTTTTCCGTTAAAAAAATAGTTGTACTGTTTTTCCATTTACAGAAAAAAAAAGAAGTTTATTTTACAGTAAAGTTCTGGTGACTGAACTGGCAGTTTTTTCTTACTGTAAAATCCGCAGTTGTTGTTTTTACAGTGTATTACTGTAAATAAAAAATCTGTACTACACTTTTTTACTGTAAAAAAAAACTGGCCGCTCAGTAGCCAGAATTTGTTTGTTTTTTATTATTTACAGTAATATGTTGTAAAAAAAAAAAAAAAAAAAAACCAACACCATAAATTTTACAGTAAAATTCTGGCAACAAAGCTCCCAGATTTTTTTCCATTAAAAAACAGTTTTTCCATTTACAGTACAGTAATATCTTGTGAAAAAAATAATATAAAAAACAGTTATTTGTAAAAAACAAAACAAAACAAAAACATATTTTACAGTACAATTCTGGCAACAAAGCTTCCAGATTTTTCCGTAAAAAAAAAATAGTTGTACTGTTTTTCCATTTACAGAAAAAAAAAGGTTTATTTTACAGTAAAGTTCTGGTGACTGAACTGGCAGTTTTTTCTTACTGTAAAATCCGCAGTTGTTTTTACAGTGTATTACTGTAAATAACAAATCTGTACTACATTTTTTTACTGTAAAAAAACTGGCACCTCAGTAGCCAGAATTTGTTTGTTTTTTATTATTTACAGTAATATGTTGTAAAAAAAAAAAAAAAAAAAACCAACACCATAAATTTTACAGTAAAATTCTGGCAACAAAGCTCCCAGATTTTTTTCCATTAAAAAACAGTTTTTCCATTTACAGTACAGTAATATCTTGTGAAAAAAATAATATAAAAAACAGTTATTTGTAAAAAACAAAACAAAACAAAAACATATTTTACAGTACAATTCTGGCAACGAAGCTTCCAGATTTTTCCGTAAAAAAAAAATAGTTGTACTGTTTTTCCATTTACAGAAAAAAAAAGGTTTATTTTACAGTAAAGTTCTGGTGACTGAACTGACAGTTTTTTCTTACTGTAAAATCCGCAGTTGTTTTTACAGTGTATTACTGTAAATAACAAATCTGTACTACATTTTTTTACTGTAAAAAAAAACTGGCCGCTCAGTAGCCAGAATTTGTTTGTTTTTTATTATTTACAGTAATATGTTGTAAAAAAAAAAAAAAAAAAAAAAAAACACCATAAATTTTACAGTAAAATTCTGGCAACAAAGCTCCCAGATTTTTTTCCATTAAAAAACAGTTTTTCCATTTACAGTACAGTAATATCTTGTGAAAAAAATAATATAAAAAACAGTTATTTGTAACAAAACAAAACAAAAACATATTTTACAGTACAATTCTGGCAACGAAGCTTCCAGATTTTTCCGTAAAAAAAAAATAGTTGTACTGTTTTTCCATTTACAGAAAAAAAAAGGTTTATTTTACAGTAAAGTTCTGGTGACTGAACTGGCAGTTTTTTCTTACTGTAAAATCCGCAGTTGTTTTTACAGTGTATTACTGTAAATAACAAATCTGTACATTTTTTTACTGTAAAAAAACTGGCACCTCAGTAGCCTGAATTTGTTTGTTTTTTTATTATTTACAGTAAGTAATATGTCACGTGTGGTATTGCACTGCTGGCCACGTGTGGTATTGCACTGAGGTGTGTGGAACGCAAACAAAAGGCCGCGGTTATCGCCGCTGCTCAACTACCACGTAATTGATGAGCCTCATAAAAAGTCATCGGGGCAGGTCCTGGCACGGCGTGCGGAGCCGGGCCCCGGGACGGCGATTTGGGGGAGCGGCGCATTGTGGGTCCCCTTCCCCCGGCACGCCCAGAGACACCTGCACGGCCGATACGTAGCCGGGGGACATTTGTCTCTCTTCAGCGTCATTAGCGGCGCCACGTCAATCCAGCGCCCGCCCCTCTCGCCGGGTGCTAAACGGCGTGACAGAGGCGGCGCCCGGCCGGCTGGCAGTGGCCGTGGACAGCGAGGGGAGCGGCTGCCAGGGCGGCGTGATGGATGGGCTCATTCTGCAGCCGGCAGCGAGTCTGGGCGAGGCATCCGTGTCATTTGTAATGTCAGCCAAGAAAATGTAATCAAACATTCCAGTGGTTTAATCACAGGCTGCTGCAGAGATGATTGTGGTGTCAATATAATGCCGTTTCATGATCTCTTGTCTTATATTGACACTGGCACATAAACAGTGTGCGGAATTAAGATTAAAAATATGGTAATTTGCTTTCAATCACGGGCGCCGGCCCATTATGCCATTGATTACTTCTGAATTAAATTTGGGGCTGAATGTAAAGTTTAATCTTCTTTCTTCTCGGCAATTCTGCTCCCCAAAGGCCTCTTAGGAAGTAAGTACCCATTTCATTTGATCTTTAATGAAAAGTAATGGCCCAAATGAATTGTATAAATCAGCTGTCAGCGCCGCACCTCCTTGACATTCCGCTTCTTGCTCCCCTTTCATTTTTAATCCCACGCTTACACGGACGCTGGCGGGGAGGGGCCGCGGAACTATTTATTTGACGCCTTTTTTTTTCCCCCAGACGCTGACATATCCCCGGCTTCTCCTTGTCTTGGGGAACTCCGAGTGACTGCGAGGTGCCTGCAGGGCCCGGTTCCAATAGGCCTTTTAATTACACGCTGCCTTTCCATATATTTTGCTCGTGAGCAGATTTGGCGCCGGACGTTCGTTTGTGTCTTTATGACGAAAAAATGTTTTGGGCACTAAATTAATGCAACTGAATTTTGTCTAAATTTTGTTATGTTGCAAAATATTTTTTTTTTCAAATTATGCTGACAATTTCACTGAATAACATTTTTGGAAACAATGTGATATTTATATAGTTCAGTTTGTCAAAATTCAGTGTAAAAACATTGGGTGCAAAAAATTTTGGTGCAGAAAAATTTAGTGTCAAAAAAAAAATTGGTGCAAAAAAAAGAAGTTAAAAAAAATAAAAAATAAATATATATATATATATATATATGTATGTGTGTGTGTGTGTGTGTGTGTGTGTGTAAGAGTGTATACATATGTGTAAAAGTGTAAATAAATTGGTGCAAAAAAATATGTTAAAAAAATATATATATATACATATATATATATATATATATATATATACATTTATTTTTTTTTACAGATTTTTTTGCACCAATTTTTTAACACTTTTACACACACACACACAGATTATATATATATATATATATATATATATATATATATATATATATATATATTATATATATATATATATATATATATATATATATATATATATACATACACTTTTAAACAAGTGTATAATATATAAAAAATATTTTTTTAAATATAAATATATATATATAATTGTTATTATTTTTTTTTTACACCAAATTTTTCTGCACCAAAATTTTTTGCACCCAAAGTTGAAAAAAATCTGTGTGAAAAAAAAAAAAATATATATATATATATATATATATGTATATTTGCAAAAAATTGGTGCAAACAAAATCTGTGTAAAAAAAAAAATATATATATATATATATATATATATATATATATATATATATATATATATATATATATATATATATATATATATATATATAATTTTTTTTATCTTTTTTGTAAAAAAAATATATATACAGGTAAAAGCCAGTAAATTAGAATATTTTGAAAAACTTGATTTATTTCAGTAATTGCATTCAAAAGGTGTAACTTGTACATTATATTTATTCATTGCACACAGACTGATGCATTCAAATGTTTATTTCATTTAATTTTGATGATTTGAAGTGGCAACAAATGAAAATCCAAAATTCCGTGTGTCACAAAATTAGAATATTACTTAAGGCTAATACAAAAAAGGGATTTTTAGAAATGTTGGCCAACTGAAAAGTATGAAAATGAAAAATATGAGCATGTACAATACTCAATACTTGGTTGGAGCTCCTTTTGCCTCAATTACTGCGTTAATGCGGCGTGGCATGGAGTCGATGAGTTTCTGGCACTGCTCAGGTGTTATGAGAGCCCAGGTTGCTCTGATAGTGGCCTTCAACTCTTCTGCGTTTTTGGGTCTGGCATTCTGCATCTTCCTTTTCACAATACCCCACAGATTTTCTATGGGGCTAAGGTCAGGGGAGTTGGCGGGCCAATTTAGAACAGAAATACCATGGTCCGTAAACCAGGCACGGGTAGATTTTGCGCTGTGTGCAGGCGCCAAGTCTTGTTGGAACTTGAAATCTCCCATAGAGCAGGTCAGCAGCAGGAAGCATGAAGTGCTCTAAAACTTGCTGGTAGACGGCTGCGTTGACCCTGGATCTCAGGAAACAGAGTGGACCGACACCAGCAGATGACATGGCACCCCAAACCATCACTGATGGTGGAAACTTTACACTAGACTTCAGGCAACGTGGATCCTGTGCCTCTCCTGTCTTCCTCCAGACTCTGGGACCTCGATTTCCAAAGGAAATGCAAACCAAACCAACCATGTCAACCAACCATGTCATCGGCTGGTGTCGGTCCACTCTGTTTCCTGAGATCCAGGGTCAACGCAGCCGTCTACCAGCAAGTTTTAGAGCACTTCATGCTTCCTGCTGCTGACCTGCTCTATGGAGATGGAGATTTCAAGTTCCAACAGGACTTGGCGCCTGCACACAGCGCAAAATCTACCCGTGCCTGGTTTACGGACCATGGTATTTCTGTTCTAAATTGGCCCGCCAACTCCCCTGACCTTAGCCCCATAGAAAATCTGTGGGGTATTGTGAAAAGGAAGATGCAGAATGCCAGACCCAAAAACGCAGAAGAGTTGAAGGCCACTATCAGAGCAACCTGGGCTCTCATAACACCTGAGCAGTACCAGAAACTCATCGACTCCATGCCACGCCGCATTAACGCAGTAATTGAGGCAAAAGGAGCTCCAACCAAGTATTGAGTATTGTACATGCTCATATTTTTCATTTTCATACTTTTCAGTTGGCCAACATTTCTAAAAATCCCTTTTTTGTATTAGCCTTAAGTAATATTCTAATTTTGTGACACACGGAATTTTGGATTTTCATTTGTTGCCACTTCAAATCATCAAAATTAAATGAAATAAACACTTGAATGCATCAGTCTGTGTGCAATGAATAAATATAATGTACAAGTTACACCTTTTGAATGCAATTACTGAAATAAATCAAGTTTTTCAAAATATTCTAATTTACTGGCTTTTACCTGTAAATATATTTATACATCAACTATTTGAAGAACCTTCAGTCTTAAGTTACAGGAAGTGAGTCTTGAGTTATGAAGCAACTATTATTTTTTTTAACACTGAATTTATGCAAATGAATTTTGTAAAAATGTTATGCTGCAAAATATATTTTTTTTTGTGTTTGAATTTTGTAAACAATTATTTATTTTTTTACATCAAATTATGCTGACAATTTTACTGAATAACAATTTTGGAGAAAATGTGTGTTAAAAATTTAGTTTGTCAAAATACAGTGTAAAAACAGAGTGCAAAAAATTTTGGAGCAGAAAAATTTGGTGTAAAAAACATTCTGTGTAAAACAAAATTAGTGCAAAAAAAATCTGTGTACAAAAAAAACCAAAAAACATGATAAATAAAGAATGAAGCACCTTCAGTCTTATGTGATCGGAGTGAGTCTTCACTTATGAGGCAACAAATATTTTTTTTTGCATTTGAATTTTCTAAAATTATTATTTATTTATTTTTTACATCAAATTATTGACAATTTCACTGAATAACATTTTTGGAAAAAAAATTCAGTTTGTCAAAATTCAGTGTAAAAACATTGGGTGCAAAAAATTTTGGTGCAGAAAAATTTGGTGTAAAAAAATTCAGTGTAAAAATAAAATGTTGAAAGAAAAAATCTGTGTAAAAAAAAATATATATATATATTTATATATCACATATTTGAAGAACCCCATCCATCCATCCATTTTCTACCGCTTATTCCCTTTGGGGTCGCGGGGGGCGCTGGAGCCTATCTCAGCTACAATCGGGCGGAAGGCGGCGTACACCCTGGACAAGTCGCCACCTCATCGCAGGGCCTATTTGAAGAACCTTCAGTCTTAAATTACAGGAAGTGAGTCTTGAGTTATGAAGCAACAATTTAAAAAAAAAAATGCGAAAAAAATCAATGCAGAAAAATTCAGTGTAAAAAAAATGTATGAAAAAAATCAGTGTTTAGAAAATTCAGTGTAAAAACAAATTCAGTGAAGAAAATTTAAGTGTAAAAAAATACAATGACTTTAAATACACAAATTTTGCTAACAAATTTGTATTTAATTAAATTGTAAGCAATATTTGATGTAAAAAAATCAGTGTGAAAAAAAATGTGTAAAAAAAAAATCAGTGTATAAAACATTCAGTGTAAAAAAATCAGTCTATAAAATTTAAATGCGAAAAAAATCAATGCAGAAAAATTCAGTGTAAAAAAATTGTATGAAAAAAAATCAGTGTATAAAAAATTCAGTGTAAAAACAAATTCAGTGAAGAAAATTTAAGTGTAAAAAATTACAATTACTTTTTAAATACACACATTTTGCTAACATATGTTTATTTAATTATATTGTCAGCAATATTTGATGTAAAAAAAAATCAGTGTATAAAAAATTCAGTGTAAAAACAAATTCAGTGCAGAAAATTTAAGTGTAAAAAATACAATTACTTTTTAAACACACACATTTTGCTAACAAATGTTTATTTAATTAAATTGTCAGCAATATTTGAAGTAAAAAAAATCAGTGTATAAAAAAATTCAGTGTAAAAAAATTAAATACACACATTTTGCTAAAAAAAAAATGTATTTAATTAAATTGTCAGCAATATTTGATGTAAAAAAAGATTTGTTTAAAAAAATCAGTCTATAAAATTTCAATGCGAAAAAAATCAATGCAGAAAAATTCAGTGTAAAAAAAATGAATGAAAAAAATCAGTGTTTAAAAAAATTCAGTGTAAAAACAAATTCAGTGAAGAAAATTGAAGTGTAAAAAAATACAATGACCTTAAATACACAAATTTTGCTAACAAATTTTTATTTAATTAAATTGTCAGCAATATTTGATATAAAAAAAAACAGTGTAAAAAAAATCAGTCCATAAAATTTCAATGCGAAAAAATTCAGTGTAAAAACAAATTCAGTGCAGAAAATTTAAGTGTAAAAAAATACCAAGACTTTTTAAATACACACATTTTGCTAACACATGTTTATTTAATTAAATTGTCAGCAATATTTGGTGTAAAAAAAAGTGTGAAAAAAGATTTGTGTAAAAAAAAATGTATGACAAAAATCAGTGTTTAAAAAAATTCAGTGTAAAAACTAATTCAGTGAAGAAAATTTAAGTGTAAAAAATACAATGACTTTAAATACACCAATTTTTCTAACAAATTGTTATTTAATTAAATTGCCAGCAATATTTGATGTAAAAAAAAATCAGTGTGGAAAAAAATGTGGGGAAAAAAATGTGTGTAAAAAAAAAAAATCAGTCCATAAAATTTCAATGTGAAAAAATTCAGTGTAAAAACAAATTCAGTGCAGAAAATTTAAGTGTAAGAAAATACCAAGACTTTTTAAATACACACATTTTGCTAACAAATGTTCATTTAATTAAATTGTCAGCAATATTTGATGTAAAAAAAGATTTGTTTAAAAAAATCAGTCTATAAAATTTCAACGCGAAAAAAATCAATGCAGAAAAATTCAGTGTAAAAAAAATGAATGAAAAAAATCAGTGTTTAAAAAAATTCAGTGTAAAAACAAATTCAGTGAAGAAAATTGAAGTGTAAAAAAATACAATGACCTTAAATACACAAATTTTGCTAACAAATGTTTATTTAATTAAATTGTCAGCAATATTTGATATAAAAAAAATCAGTGTAAAAAAAATCAGTCCATAAAATTTCAATGCGAAAAAATTCAGTGTAAAAACAAATTCAGTGCAGAAAATTTAAGTGTAAAAAAATACCAAGACTTTTTAAATAAACATGTGTTAGCAAAATGTGTGTATTTAAAAAGTCTTGGTATTTTCTTACACTTAAATTTTCTGCACTGAATTTGTTTTTACACTGAATTTTTTCACATTTAAATTTTATGGACTGATTTTTTTTTTTTACACACATTTTTTTTTCCACATTTTTTTCCACACTGATTTTTTTTTACATCAAATATTGCTGGCAATTTAATTAAATAACAATTTGTTAGAAAAATTGGTGTATTTAAAGTCATTGTATTTTTTACACTTAAATTTTCTTCACTGAATTAGTTTTTACACTGAATTTTTTTAAACACTGATTTTTGTCATACATTTTTTTTTACACAAATCTTTTTTCACACTTTTTTTTACACCAAATATTGCTGACAATTTAATTAAATAAACATGTGTTAGCAAAATGTGTGTATTTAATTAAATTGTCAGCAATATTTGGTGTAAAAAAAAGGGTGAAAAAAGATTTGTGTAAAAAAAAATGTATGACAAAAATCAGTGTTTAAAAAAATTCAGTGTAAAAACTAATTCAGTGAAGAAAATTTAAGTGTAAAAAATACAATGACTTTAAATACACCAATTTTTCTAACAAATTGTTATTTAATTAAATTGCCAGCAATATTTGATGTAAAAAAAAATCAGTGTGGAAAAAAATGTGGGGAAAAAAATGTGTGTAAAAAAAAAAAATCAGTCCATAAAATTTAAATGTGAAAAAATTCAGTGTAAAAACAAATTCAGTGCAGAAAATTTAAGTGTAAAAAATACAATTACTTTTTAAACACACATTTTGCTAACAAATGTTTATTTAATTAAATTGTCAGCAATATTTGAAGTAAAAAAAATCAGTGTATAAAAAAATTCAGTGTAAAAAAATTAAATACACACATTTTGCTAAAAAAAAAATGTATTTAATTAAATTGTCAGCAATATTTGATGTAAAAAAAAGATTTGTTTAAAAAAATCAGTCCATAAAATTTCAATGTGAAAAAATTCAGTGTAAAAACAAATTCAGTGCAGAAAATTTAAGTGTAAGAAAATACCAAGACTTTTTAAATACACACATTTTGCTAACAAATGTTCATTTAATTAAATTGTCAGCAATATTTGATGTAAAAAAAGATTTGTTTAAAAAAATCAGTCTATAAAATTTCAACGCGAAAAAAATCAATGCAGAAAAATTCAGTGTAAAAAAAATGAATGAAAAAAATCAGTGTTTAAAAAAATTCAGTGTAAAAACAAATTCAGTGAAGAAAATTGAAGTGTAAAAAAATACAATGACCTTAAATACACAAATTTTGCTAACAAATGTTTATTTAATTAAATTGTCAGCAATATTTGATATAAAAAAAATCAGTGTAAAAAAAATCAGTCCATAAAATTTCAATGCGAAAAAATTCAGTGTAAAAACAAATTCAGTGCAGAAAATTTAAGTGTAAAAAAATACCAAGACTTTTTAAATAAACATGTGTTAGCAAAATGTGTGTATTTAAAAAGTCTTGGTATTTTCTTACACTTAAATTTTCTGCACTGAATTTGTTTTTACACTGAATTTTTTCACATTTAAATTTTATGGACTGATTTTTTTTTTTTACACACATTTTTTTTTCCACATTTTTTTCCACACTGATTTTTTTTTACATCAAATATTGCTGGCAATTTAATTAAATAACAATTTGTTAGAAAAATTGGTGTATTTAAAGTCATTGTATTTTTTACACTTAAATTTTCTTCACTGAATTAGTTTTTACACTGAATTTTTTTAAACACTGATTTTTGTCATACATTTTTTTTTACACAAATCTTTTTTCACACTTTTTTTTACACCAAATATTGCTGACAATTTAATTAAATAAACATGTGTTAGCAAAATGTGTGTATTTAATTAAATTGTCAGCAATATTTGGTGTAAAAAAAAGGGTGAAAAAAGATTTGTGTAAAAAAAAATGTATGACAAAAATCAGTGTTTAAAAAAATTCAGTGTAAAAACTAATTCAGTGAAGAAAATTTAAGTGTAAAAAATACAATGACTTTAAATACACCAATTTTTCTAACAAATTGTTATTTAATTAAATTGCCAGCAATATTTGATGTAAAAAAAAATCAGTGTGGAAAAAAATGTGGGGAAAAAAATGTGTGTAAAAAAAAAAAATCAGTCCATAAAATTTAAATGTGAAAAAATTCAGTGTAAAAACAAATTCAGTGCAGAAAATTTAAGTGTAAAAAATACAATTACTTTTTAAACACACATTTTGCTAACAAATGTTTATTTAATTAAATTGTCAGCAATATTTGAAGTAAAAAAAATCAGTGTATAAAAAAATTCAGTGTAAAAAAATTAAATACACACATTTTGCTAAAAAAAAAATGTATTTAATTAAATTGTCAGCAATATTTGATGTAAAAAAAAGATTTGTTTAAAAAAATCAGTCTATAAAATTTCAATGCGAAAAAAATCAATGCAGAAAAATTCAGTGTAAAAAAAATGAATGAAAAAAATCAGTGTTTAAAAAAATTCAGTGTAAAAACAAATTCAGTGAAGAAAATTGAAGTGTAAAAAAATACAATGACCTTAAATACACAAATTTTGCTAACAAATGTTTATTTAATTAAATTGTCAGCAATATTTGATATAAAAAAAATCAGTGTAAAAAAAATCAGTCCATAAAATTTCAATGCGAAAAAATTCAGTGTAAAAACAAATTCAGTGCAGAAAATTTAAGTGTAAAAAAATACCAAGACTTTTTAAATAAACATGTGTTAGCAAAATGTGTGTATTTAAAAAGTCTTGGTATTTTCTTACACTTAAATTTTCTGCACTGAATTTGTTTTTACACTGAATTTTTTCACATTTAAATTTTATGGACTGATTTTTTTTTTTTACACACATTTTTTTTCCCACATTTTTTTCCACACTGATTTTTTTTTACATCAAATATTGCTGGCAATTTAATTAAATAACAATTTGTTAGAAAAATTGGTGTATTTAAAGTCATTGTATTTTTTACACTTAAATTTTCTTCACTGAATTAGTTTTTACACTGAATTTTTTTAAACACTGATTTTTGTCATACATTTTTTTTTACACAAATCTTTTTTCACACTTTTTTTTACACCAAATATTGCTGACAATTTAATTAAATAAACATGTGTTAGCAAAATGTGTGTATTTAATTAAATTGTCAGCAATATTTGGTGTAAAAAAAAGTGTGAAAAAAGATTTGTGTAAAAAAAAATGTATGACAAAAATCAGTGTTTAAAAAAATTCAATGTAAAAACTAATTCAGTGAAGAAAATTTAAGTGTAAAAAATACAATGACTTTAAATACACCAATTTTTCTAACAAATTGTTATTTAATTAATTGCCAGCAATATTTGATGTAAAAAAAAATCAGTGTGGAAAAAAATGTGGGGAAAAAAATGTGTGTAAAAAAAAAAAATCAGTCCATAAAATTTCAATGTGAAAAAATTCAGTGTAAAAACAAATTCAGTGCAGAAAATTTAAGTGTAAAAAATACAATTACTTTTTAAACACACATTTGCTAACAAATGTTTATTTAATTAAATTGTCAGCAATATTTGAAGTAAAAAAAATCAGTGTATAAAAAAATTCAGTGTAAAAAAATTAAATACACACATTTTGCTAAAAAAAAATGTATTTAATTAAATTGTCAGCAATATTTGATGTAAAAAAAGATTTGTTTAAAAAAATCAGTCTATAAAATTTCAATGCGAAAAAAATCAATGCAGAAAAATTCAGTGTAAAAAAAATGAATGAAAAAAATCAGTGTTTAAAAAAATTCAGTGTAAAAACAAATTCAGTGAAGAAAATTGAAGTGTAAAAAAATACAATGACCTTAAATACACAAATTTTGCTAACAAATGTTTATTTAATTAAATTGTCAGCAATATTTGATATAAAAAAAATCAGTGTAAAAAAAATCAGTCCATAAAATTTCAATGCGAAAAAATTCAGTGTAAAAACAAATTCAGTGCAGAAAATTTAAGTGTAAAAAAATACCAAGACTTTTTAAATAAACATGTGTTAGCAAAATGTGTGTATTTAAAAAGTCTTGGTATTTTCTTACACTTAAATTTTCTGCACTGAATTTGTTTTTACACTGAATTTTTTCACATTTAAATTTTATGGACTGATTTTTTTTTTTTTACACACATTTTTTTTCCCACATTTTTTTCCACACTGATTTTTTTTTACATCAAATATTGCTGGCAATTTAATTAAATAACAATTTGTTAGAAAAATTGGTGTATTTAAAGTCATTGTATTTTTTACACTTAAATTTTCTTCACTGAATTAGTTTTTACACTGAATTTTTTTAAACACTGATTTTTGTCATACATTTTTTTTTACACAAATCTTTTTTCACACTTTTTTTTACACCAAATATTGCTGACAATTTAATTAAATAAACATGTGTTAGCAAAATGTGTGTATTTAATTAAATTGTCAGCAATATTTGGTGTAAAAAAAAGGGTGAAAAAAGATTTGTGTAAAAAAAAATGTATGACAAAAATCAGTGTTTAAAAAAATTCAGTGTAAAAACTAATTCAGTGAAGAAAATTTAAGTGTAAAAAATACAATGACTTTAAATACACCAATTTTTCTAACAAATTGTTATTTAATTAAATTGCCAGCAATATTTGATGTAAAAAAAAATCAGTGTGGAAAATAATGTGGGGAAAAAAATGTGTGTAAAAAAAAAAAATCAGTCCATAAAATTTCAATGTGAAAAAATTCAGTGTAAAAACAAATTCAGTGCAGAAAATTTAAGTGTAAGAAAATACCAAGACTTTTTAAATACACACATTTTGCTAACACATGTTTATTTAATTAAATTGTCAGCAATATTTGGTGTAAAAAAAAGTGTGAAAAAAGATTTGTGTAAAAAAAAATGTATGACAAAAATCAGTGTTTAAAAAAATTCAGTGTAAAAACTAATTCAGTGAAGAAAATTTAAGTGTAAAAAATACAATGACTTTAAATACACCAATTTTTCTAACAAATTGTTATTTAATTAAATTGCCAGCAATATTTGATGTAAAAAAAAATCAGTGTGGAAAAAAATGTGGGGAAAAAAATGTGTGTAAAAAAAAAAAATCAGTCCATAAAATTTCAATGTGAAAAAATTCAGTGTAAAAACAAATTCAGTGCAGAAAATTTAAGTGTAAGAAAATACCAAGACTTTTTAAATACACACATTTTGCTAACACATGTTTATTTAATTAAATTGTCAGCAATATTTGGTGTAAAAAAAAGTGTGAAAAAAGATTTGTGTAAAAAAAAATGTATGACAAAAATCAGTGTTTAAAAAAATTCAGTGTAAAAACTAATTCAGTGAAGAAAATTTAAGTGTAAAAAATACAATGACTTTAAATACACCAATTTTTCTAACAAATTGTTATTTAATTAAATTGCCAGCAATATTTGATGTAAAAAAAAATCAGTGTGGAAAAAAATGTGGGAAAAAAAATGTGTGTAAAAAAAAAAAAATCAGTCCATAAAATTTCAATGTGAAAAAATTCAGTGTAAAAACAAATTCAGTGCAGAAAATTTAAGTGTAAAAAATACAATTACTTTTTAAACACACATTTTGCTAACAAATGTTTATTTAATTAAATTGTCAGCAATATTTGAAGTAAAAAAAATCAGTGTATAAAAAAATTCAGTGTAAAAAAATTAAATACACACATTTTGCTAAAAAAAAAAAGTATTTAATTAAATTGTCAGCAATATTTGATGTAAAAAAAGATTTGTTTAAAAAAATCAGTCTATAAAATTTCAATGCGAAAAAAATCAATGCAGAAAAATTCAGTGTAAAAAAAATGAATGAAAAAAATCAGTGTTTAAAAAAATTCAGTGTAAAAACAAATTCAGTGAAGAAAATTGAAGTGTAAAAAAATACAATGACCTTAAATACACAAATTTTGCTAACAAATGTTTATTTAATTAAATTGTCAGCAATATTTGATATAAAAAAAATCAGTGTAAAAAAAATCAGTCCATAAAATTTCAATGCGAAAAAATTCAGTGTAAAAACAAATTCAGTGCAGAAAATTTAAGTGTAAAAAAATACCAAGACTTTTTAAATACACACATTTTGCTAACACATGTTTATTTAATTAAATTGTCAGCAATATTTGGTGTAAAAAAAAGTGTGAAAAAAGATTTGTGTAAAAAAAAATGTATGACAAAAATCAGTGTTTAAAAAAATTCAGTGTAAAAACTAATTCAGTGAAGAAAATTTAAGTGTAAAAAATACAATGACTTTAAATACACCAATTTTTCTAACAAATTGTTATTTAATTAAATTGCCAGCAATATTTGATGTAAAAAAAAAATCAGTGTGGAAAAAAATGTGGGGGAAAAAATGTGTGTAAAAAAAAAAAATCAGTCCATAAAATTTAAATGTGAAAAAATTCAGTGTAAAAACAAATTCAGTGCAGAAAATTTAAGTGTAAGAAAATACCAAGACTTTTTAAATACACACATTTTGCTAACAAATGTTCATTTAATTAAATTGTCAGCAATATTTGATGTAAAAAAAAGTGTGAAAAAAGATTTGTGTAAAAAAAAATGTATGACAAAAATCAGTGTTTAAAAAAATTCAGTGTAAAAACTAATTCAGTGAAGAAAATTTAAGTGTAAAAAATACAATGACTTTAAATACACCAATTTTTCTAACAAATTGTTATTTAATTAAATTGCCAGCAATATTTGATGTAAAAAAAAATCAGTGTGGAAAAAAATGTGGGGAAAAAAATGTGTGTAAAAAAAAAAAATCAGTCCATAAAATTTAAATGTGAAAAAATTCAGTGTAAAAACAAATTCAGTGCAGAAAATTTAAGTGTAAAAAATACAATTACTTTTTAAACACACATTTTGCTAACAAATGTTTATTTAATTAAATTGTCAGCAATATTTGATGTAAAAAAAAAATTCAGTTTGCCAATAATTCCCTCGCATAAATTGAGTGTCAAAAAAGCGCTGTGGTGGCAAAGACAGCCATCAAAGTCCTGAGAAGTGGTTGCGTCAGAGAAGTGACGCCGACACAAGCCAGCTCCTCTTTGTGAGTCCATTTGTCCCCTTTGTAGTCGTAATTATGTGCCAAAGTGGGATAACAGAAGTTCTCAACTCCGCCATTATGCCGGCACAAAAAAGCGTGCGCGTACAAGAGCTGATCACTTTGGAATTAGCAAACATGATACCGTACGCCGAGGAGGAGGAAGCATTAATAGCGTGAGGGATTAGAGGCGGTGATTAAAGGGTGGCTTCGCCCGTATGCAAATGAGTGATAGGCATTTATCAGCCTGGCCAAGACACGTATGTTTTTTAGCTGATTAAAAACTGCTCCTTCTTCTCTTCAACGTGCACAAACTCTTTTCCTCTTGGCCACCTTCCCACTACCACTTCATTCCCCTTATTAGCCACCACCCTTTTTGCTCTTCTTTACCAACCAACACAATTCTGTGGGTTTTTGTTTGTTTGTTTTTTAGCATGATGCTTTTTCGCCTCCTAACCACGGCCTTCAGGCTCCTGACGGGGGGGCACAATTGGGTGGGAGTTTTTGTCCCGACTCTTTGTTGTTCTTGTTGCCTTCGTGAGGAGGTGACCCCCTTTGTGTCCACAAAGAACACAAGGATGAAACCGAGCCCTCCCCACCCTGGGGGGGGAACACGTTAATTTATGCTACTTCCTCCCGCACACACACATTTTTGTAGTTCTGACCTTCTGGGGACCGCCAAAAAATACTTTCCTATTTAGGACCACCCTTTGTTGATATATAAAGATTTGTATTTACAACATAAATAACATAAACATACTATGTAAATATAAACCCCGTTTCCATACGAGTTGGGAAACTCATAAACATTTTTTTTTTTTTTTTTTTGCAAATAATCATTAACTTTAGAATTTGATGCCAGCAACACGTGACAAAGAAGTTGTGAAAGGTGGCAATAAATACTGATAAAGTTGAGGAATGCTCACTTATTTGGAACATCCCACAGGTGAATTGGGAACAGGTGGGTGCCATGATTGGGTATAAAAGTAGATTCCATGAAATGCTCAGTCATTCACAAACAAGGATGGGGCGAGGGTCACCACTTTGTCAACAAATGCGCGAGCAAATTCTTGAACAGTTTAAGAAAAACCTTTCTCAAGCAGCTATTGCAAGGAATTTAGGGATTTCACCATCTACGTTCCGTAATATCATCAAAGGGTTCAGAGAATCTGGAGAAATCACTGCACGTAAGCAGCTAAGCCCGTGACCTTCCATCCCTCAGGCTGTACTGCATCAACAAGCGACATCGGTGTGTAAAGGATATCACCACGTGGGCTCAGGAACACTTCAGAAACCCACTGTCAGTAACTACAGTTGGTCTCTACATCTGTAAGTGCAAGTTAAAACTCTCCTATGCAAGGCGAAAACCGTTTATCAACAACACCCAGAAACGCCGTCGGCTTCGCTGGGCCTGAGCTCATCTAAGATGGACTGATACAAAGTGGAAAAGTGTTCTGTGGTCTGACGAGTCCACATTTCAAATTGTTTTTGGAAACTGTGGACGTCGTGTCCTCCGGACCAAAGAGGAAAAGAACCATCCGGATTGTTCTAGGCGCAAAGTGTAAAAGGCAGCATGTGTGATGGTATGGGGGTGTATTAGTGGCCAAGACATGGGTAACTTACACATCTGTGAAGGCACCATTAATGCTGAAAGGTACATACAGCTTTTGGAGCAACATATGTTGCCATCCAAGCAACGTTACCATGGACGCCCCTGCTTATTTCAGCAAGACAATGCCAAGTCACGTGTTACATCAACGTGGCTTCATAGTAAAAGAGTGCGGGTACTAGACTGGCCTGCCTGTAGTCCAGACATTGAAAATGTGTGGCGCATAATGAAGCCTAAAATAGCACAACGGAGACCCCCGGACTGTTGAACAACTTAAGCTGTACATCAAGCAAGAATGGGAAAGAATTCCACCCGAGAAGCTTCAAAAATGTGTCTCCTCAGTTCCCAAACCTTTTACTGAGTGTTGTTAAAAGGAAAGGCCATGTAACACAGTGGTGAACATGCCCTTTCCCAACTACTTTGTCACGTGTTGCAGCCATGAAATTCTAAGTTAATTATTATTTGCAAAAAAAAAAATCAAATATGTTGTCTTTGTAGCATATTCAACTGAATATGGGTTGAAAAGGATTTGCAAATCATTGTATTCCGTTTATATTTACATCTAACACAATTTCCCAACTCATATGGAAACGGGGTTTGTATAAAAAAGGTAAGCTTTTATCAAATTTTATTAAATTAAATATTTTGTTTGTAATTGGGGGCAGCACGGTGGTACAGGGGTTAGTGCAATGCGAAGGTCCTGGGTTCGGTCCCGGGCTCGGGAGAACCTCTGGCGTGTGCTGTGTCAAACCTCCACGCCATCCTGACAAACTTCCTCCCGCACACACACTTTTTTGTAGTTCTGACCTTCTGGAGACCTACGAAAAATGCCTCTTTAGGACCACCATTTCTAGATATATAAAGATTTTTATTTACAACATTAATAACGACTATGAGCAGTACCACTGGCTTATACGGTGTCCACCTTTTGCAGCTATTACAGCTTCAACTCTTCTGGGAAGGGCTGTCCACAAGGTTGCCGAGTGTGTTTATAGGAATTTTCCACCATTCTTCCAAAAGTGCATTGATGAGGTCACACACTGATGTTGGTGGAGAAGGCCTGGCTCTCAGTCTCCCTTCTAATTCATCCCAAAGGTGTTCAAATCGGGTTCAGGTCAGGACTCTGTGCAGGCCAGTCAAGTTCATCCAGACCAGACTACGTCATCCAAAATATTTGCTTATTTTCTGTCTGATAAGATCATTCTTCTCACTAAGCAGATTTTATGTTAGAGTGTTTTACTTGTTTTAAGTGTTTTGGTCCTAAATGATCTCTCGCAGTAAAGAAACATATTCTTAACTGCTTCCTTTCCATTAAAAAATATAAACTAGTTTTAAGTATAAGTTTGCTGGTTTGAAGAAATGTAATGCCGAGCGCATATCATTATGTCAATTAGTTTTTTTTATGTTGTTTTTTTGTTTGTTTGTTTTCCGCCCTTTTTTTGTCAAACAAAACTATGTTTTTTTTACGGCAAAACACACAAAATATGCAAAATCTTCCGCCAAAAATATTTTTCAAAGGGGAATATTTGATGTGAAGTAACCGGAATCTTGGATAGGTAATAATAAATATAATAATAATAATAATAGATTGTATTCGTAAAAAAGCACTTTACATTGAGTAAACAACCTCAAAGTGCTATTAAAAAAAATAAAATAAAAAGATAATAAAAAAAATGAAATAAAATAAAAACTAGAACAGCCAAATAGCTAGAACTAGTATGCATCCATCCATCCATCCATTTTCTACCGCTTATTCCCTTTGGGGTCGCGGGGGGGTGCTGGAGCCTATCTCAGCTACAATCGGGCGGAAGGCGGGGTACACCCTAGACAAGTCGCCACCTCATCGCAGGGCCAACACAGATAGACAGACAACATTCACACACTAGGGCCAATTTAGTGTTGCCAATCAACTTATCCCCAGGTGCATGTCTTTGGAGGTGGGAGGAAGCCGGAGCAGGGCCGGCCCGTGGCATAGGCCGTATAGGCAAATGCTAAGGGCGCCGTCCATCAGGGGGCGCCACGCCAGTGCCACAAATGTTGGAGACAAAAAAAAAAGTTGGTACTATTATTTCTAAATACAAAAAATAATCCCTCGTTAATTAAAATGCAAAGTAAAGCCTATATAATAGAAATATTATTTGTTACAACATTACATCCACAGTCTGTGGTGCCCTCAGGTGGTCAGGGAGAGCGTTCCACAGACCGGGGAGCGACAGAGCAGAAAGCCCGGTCTCCCATTGTCCCAGGTCAATAATTCATAATAACATTGATTTTGATTCAATATTATGTCTTGAGCAATGTCAGTTTGAAAGAAAAAAAATAACAGCTTTGTGTTAATTAGTCAACATTGCAACTTTTTCTAAATTACATTTCACCTTTTAAGCTTTTTTTATTTCACTTTTGGTTATGTTTTTGTGCCGTGGGCCTTTAAAACATTAGCCGTGGGCCGCAAATGGCTTCCGGGGCACACTTTTGACACCCATGCTATAGATAATAAAAAATTAAATGTGATAAATCTATGGATAAAAAGCAGAGCCTGGCGACGCATGCGCGTTTATCATAACTCTCTCTCTCTCTCTCTGTCTCTGCCCCTCCCTCACCAATTTGTTTTGTTTTCAACCCCTTCTTAACCCTGAACGTACATTGAAAATACACGCAACCCTAACTCAAAATGCCGAACATTTGAGGCATTTACACTGCAAAAACTGAAATCTAAGATGAAATATGTCAAATAAGGGTGATATTTGCTTATTTTCTGTCTGATAAGATAATTCTTCTCACTAAGCAGATTTTAAGTTAGAGTGTTTTACTTGTTTTAAGTGTTTTGGTCCTAAATGATCTCAGTAAGATATTACAGCTTGTTGCTGAGATTTGATGACCTATTGAGTAAAATGTGCTTGAAACTCGAATATCAAGTGTTGCAAAGCTGTGTCATCAACACTCACAAGTAGAAAACTACTTTTTTTAAAGTCATCATTTCTTATTTCAAGCATGAAAATAAAAATCATGACTTTGACACAATTGTGTCTCATAATTAAAACAGATGACAGCCAAATGGACTTTGCTGTTTTATTTTCAATGATCATGTTTTGTTTTAGTCATGTTTTGTTTAGTTATTGGACTCTTTAGTTTCTGGCTTTTCACTCCCTTGTCTTGTTTCCATGATTACCCATTAGTTTCACCTGTTCCACGTTTGGACTCATTGTGCACTCTTGTTTGTCACCATAGCAACCCATTAGTTTTCACCTGTCACGTCACGCACCTGTTTCACGTTTTGAGTCACGCACCTGTTTTTGTTAATCATGTCTGTCGTATTTAAGTTCATTGTTTTCAGTTTGTCTTTCTGGTGACATCCCCACATTTTTGCTCTGCACATTTCTGACACTTTTTTCATGTCCATCGTTCACGCTGCTCCTTTTGTCCATGCCAAGTAAGTTTTGTTTATTAATGCCACAGTTAGTGTTTTTTTGTTTTTCATAGTTTCTGCCTTTGTGCAAGTATTTGTTTTCATAGCCAAGTTGTTTCTCCGCCACTGTGCGCGCTTTTCGTTTGTACTCTTTTTTTTTTTTTGTCCTTTATTAGTGTAAAAAATAAATTATGTACTCTATTGCCGTCTCGCCCGAGCCAACTTTCCGTTGCCTTCTAGAAAAACTAAACCCCAGGACCAAGTCATGACAGAAACAATAGAAAATAGGTACTCATATAGTAGTACAGTTGGCACAATACAATAAACTGACAGTTAATATTTAAACATTTGACATTTCAAACAATTTTGAACAGAAATAGTTCATGCACATTCAGATGAATTCTTCAAAATCACTATTTTGGGCGGGGGCCGGGCTGTATATATGTGCACTAATTGACTGAGAGAGCATGCACTTGGCGCGATGATGTCATGTTATCCATGGAAAAATGCATTTTTAGACCATATGAGACCCCGAGAGTAACAAACGGTTGCTTTGTTGCCTTTCCATTAAGAACAATAAACTAGTTTTTAGTATAAGTTTGCTGGTTTGAAGAAATGTAATGCCGAGCATTTACTTCATTTAAGAATATTTTTCAACATATTGAGCAAAAAGGTCTCTTTTTTTTTCTACCAAGAAAAGTGCACTTGTTATCAGTGAGAATATACTTATTTTAAGCTATTTTTGGGTTCATTGAGGTTAGCTTATTTTACTTGTTTTGGAAAGTCTTGACAAGCCAAATTTTCTTGTTCTATTGGCAGATCATTTTGCTTAGTTCAAATAAAATACCCCGCATTTTTGTATTTTTAGGGACCGAGTCCCTTTGGGAAAGAGGACCCTATTGTATTCCTAGCATTTTATTATTATACTGCCGCTTCTTTGAGTTGTAATATGACTCTCTTAACATGCTTCAAAACTCACCAAAATTGGACACACACATCAGGACTGGCGAAAATTGCGATCTAATCAAAAAACCAAACCCCAAAACTCAAAATTGCGCTCTAGCGCCCCCTAGGAAGAAAACAGACAAACCTGCCTGTAACTTCCAGTAGGAATGTCGTAGAGACATGAACCAAAAACCTCTATGTAGGTCTCACTTAGACCTAGATTTCACACACTGAGACAACCACCAGCAGAAATCAACAGGAAGTTTGCAATTCCCCCTTCAAAACAAAAATTGTGTAAAAACAGTCAGCTTTTTTCAAACATTATCTCCTCTGAGCGCGTTTGTCGTGTCGGCTTCAAATTAGCACAGGAGAGAGATTGAACCCTTCTGATTAACCCTGTGACACCCTTTGTTGTAAAATTACAACGTTACCTTTAACCATCCTAAAAAACAATCTGTACATAGTCATATTAATTCTATTTTAATTATTTATTTTTTATCGTGTTCTGTTTGTGTTGTGTTGTGTTTGCTCGGTACTCGTTTTATCTTTTAACCTGCTCATTGTACAGCACTTTGGCTACCCCTGTGGTAAATTTTAAATGTGCTCTATAAATAAAGTTGATTTGATTTGATTTGATTGGCTCCTATTATTCAGTCTCACAAGGCTATTGGATTGTACATTTGTTTATAAGTCACACCAAACAACATCTATTTGTTTCATTGGACTGGATTAATCAGATTCAAGTAAGTAAAATGTATTTTATATATTTTTTGGTTGTTATTACAATGTCTAGAGCATGTGCATATGTAGTTATGGTGGAACAGATGCATCGAATTTCATTTAGAGCTTGTTATATAATTGTTGCAATTATACAACACTGGGTGAATGTGGTAGTCGAAATGCTGGCTTGTTGCAGTGGACTCAAACAGGTCGGATTGTAAATGAACCCTTACTTGTTCAGAACAAATATAGAAATTCTGCTCCCATCAAAGCCCAATGTTGCAATATTACAACATTTCTCTAAAATCATACATAAACATTTTTTTTAACTATTCAATTTCTGCATTAAATGCCTCCTACAACATCTACAAGGTCTTTTTTTTTTTATTTAAGTTTTTCTATATTTGGGTGTTACAGGGTTAAAGGCGACGAAAGGGTTTTAATTACTGCTCCGGTTTGGATTTTATGAGCCCTCAAAGTCGGTCCCGTCCATCGCTGCTTGCAGCTTTAATTCTTTCTTGTTTTTGAACACTGACTTTTTGCATAGTAAGAAACTCCGCCCTGGCAGCCCCGCAAAAGAGGACATGGACAGTCTAGCGCAGGGGTCGGCAACCTTTACCAGTCAAAGAGCCATTTTGACCGGTTTCACAAATTAAAGATAACAATGGGAGCCACAAAAAATTTTGAAAATTCAAAACGAAATAACACTGCATAAAAAGTATTTTTTTTGCTTTGTGCTATGTGTAAACTAGGGGTCTCATACATGCTGCCCATACCTTACTATGGAATTTCAATGTCATGCGGGTCATGTTGGTACAGCATATATAGCACCCACTACAACCAGCGTGCATGATCAACCACACGTTATATGGGGCTTTCGCTTGCTCACGTAGGTGACATCAAGGCATACTTGGTCAACAACCACACAGGTTACACTGACGGTGACCATATAAAACAACTTTAACACTCTTACTAATAATGCGCCACACTTTGAACCAAAACCAAACAAGAATGACAAACCCATTTCGGGAGAACATCTGCACCTTAACACAACATAAACACAACAGAACAAATACCCAGAATCCCATGCAGCCCTGACTCTTCCGGGCTACATTATACACCCCTGCGACCACCAAACCCTGCCCCCACCCCAACCCTGCTCCCCCTTCTGTGCATCGTTTGAGGTGGGCGGGGTTTGGTAGCGGGGGTGTATAATGTAGCCCGGAAGAGCCAGGGCTGCATGGGATTCTGGGTATTTGTCCTGTTGTGTTTATGTTGTGTTACGGTGCAGACGTTCTCCCGAAATGTGTTTGTCATTCTTGTTTGGTGTGGGTTCACAGTGTGGCACATTATTAGTAAGAGTGTTAAAGTTTTTTTTTTTTTTAATACTGCCACCGTCAGTGTAACCTGTGTGGTTGTTGACCAATTATGCTTTGATGTCACCTACGTGAGCAAGCGACAGCCCCATATAACGTGTGGTTGATCATGCACGCTGGTTGTAGTGGGTGCTATATATGCTGTACCAACCACACGTTATATGGGGCTTTCGCTTGCTCACAACATAAGGGGCGGTATGGCGTAGTGGGTAGAGCAACCGTGCCAGAAGCCTGAGGGTTGCAGGTTCGCTCCCCGCCTCTTACCATCCAAAATCGCTGCCGTTGTGTCCTTGGGCAGGACACTTCACCCTTGCCCCCGGTGCCACTCACACCGGTGAATGAATGATGAGTGATAGGTGGTGGTCGGAGGGGCCGTAGGCGCAAATTGGCAGCCACGCTTCTGTCAGTCTACCCCAGGGCAGCTGTGGCTATGAAAGTAGCTTACCACCACCAGGTGTGAATGAATGATGGCTTCTCACTTCTCTGTGAAGCGCTTTGAGTGTCTAGAAAAGCGCTATATAAATCTAAGTCATTATTATTATTATTATAAACACAACAGGACAAATACCCAGAATCCCATGCAGCCCTAACTCTTCCGGGCTACATTATACACCCCCGCTACCAAACCCCGCCCACCTCAACCGACGCACAGAAGGGGGGGGTTGATGTGTGAGGGAGCAGGGTTGGGGTGGGGGCAGGGTTTGGTGGTAGCAGGGGTGTATAATGTAGCCCGGAAGAGTCAGGGCTGCATGGGATTCTGGGTATTTGTTCCGAAATGTGTTTGTCATTCTTGTTTGGTTTTGGTTCAAAGTGTGGCGCATTATTAGTAAGAGTGTTAAAGTTGTTTTATATGGCCACCGTCAGTGTAACCTGTGTGGCTGTTGACCAAGTATGCCGTACTTGTGCAAGCGGAAGACGCATACTGCAGGGTTTGGTGGTAGCAGGGGTGTATAACGTAGCCCGGAAGAGTCAGGGCTGCATGGGATTCTGGGTATTTGTTCCGAAATGTGTTTGTCATTCTTGTTTGGTTTTGGTTCAAAGTGTGGCGCATTATTAGTAAGAGTGTTAAAGTTGTTTTATATGGCCACCGTCAGTGTAACCTGTGTGGCTGTTGACCAAGTATGCCGTACTTGTGCAAGCGGAAGACGCATACTGCAGGGTTTGGTGGTAGCAGGGGTGTATATAACGTAGCCCGGAAGAGTCAGGGCTGCATGGGATTCTGGGTATTTGTTCCGAAATGTGTTTGTCATTCTTGTTTGGTTTTGGTTCAAAGTGTGGCGCATTATTAGTAAGAGTGTTAAAGTTGTTTTATATGGCCACCGTCAGTGTAACCTGTGTGGCTGTTGACCAAGTATGCCGTACTTGTGCAAGCGGAAGACGCATACTGCAGGGTTTGGTGGTAGCAGGGGTGTATAACGTAGCCCGGAAGAGTCAGGGCTGCATGGGATTCTGGGTATTTGTTCCGAAATGTGTTTGTCATTCTTGTTTGGTTTTGGTTCAAAGTGTGGCGCATTATTAGTAAGAGTGTTAAAGTTGTTTTATATGGCCACCGTCAGTGTAACCTGTGTGGCTGTTGACCAAGTATGCCGTACTTGTGCAAGCGGAAGACGCATACTGCAGGGTTTGGTGGTAGCAGGGGTGTATAACGTAGCCCGGAAGAGTCAGGGCTGCATGGGATTCTGGGTATTTGTTCCGAAATGTGTTTGTCATTCTTGTTTGGTTTTGGTTCAAAGTGTGGCGCATTATTAGTAAGAGTGTTAAAGTTGTTTTATATGGCCACCGTCAGTGTAACCTGTGTGGCTGTTGACCAAGTATGCCGTACTTGTGCAAGCGGAAGACGCATACTGCAGGGTTTGGTGGTAGCAGGGGTGTATAACGTAGCCCGGAAGAGTCAGGGCTGCATGGGATTCTGGGTATTTGTTCCGAAATGTGTTTGTCATTCTTGTTTGGTTTTGGTTCAAAGTGTGGCGCATTATTAGTAAGAGTGTTAAAGTTGTTTTATATGGCCACCGTCAGTGTAACCTGTGTGGCTGTTGACCAAGTATGCCGTACTTGTGCAAGCGGAAGACGCATACTGCAGGGTTTGGTGGTAGCAGGGGTGTATAACGTAGCCCGGAAGAGTCAGGGCTGCATGGGATTCTGGGTATTTGTTCCGAAATGTGTTTGTCATTCTTGCTTGGTTTTGGTTCAAAGTGTGGCGCATTATTAGTAAGAGTGTTAAAGTTGTTTTATATGGCCACCGTCAGTGTAACCTGTGTGGCTGTTGACCAAGTATGCCGTACTTGTGCAAGCGGAAGACGCATACTGCAGGGTTTGGTGGTAGCAGGGGTGTATATAACGTAGCCCGGAAGAGTCAGGGCTGCATGGGATTCTGGGTATTTGTTCCGAAATGTGTTTGTCATTCTTGTTTGGTTTTGGTTCAAAGTGTGGCGCATTATTAGTAAGAGTGTTAAAGTTGTTTTATATGGCCACCGTCAGTGTAACCTGTGTGGCTGTTGACCAAGTATGCCGTACTTGTGCAAGCGGAAGACGCATACTGCAGGGTTTGGTGGTAGCAGGGGTGTATAACGTAGCCCGGAAGAGTCAGGGCTGCATGGGATTCTGGGTATTTGTTCCGAAATGTGTTTGTCATTCTTGTTTGGTTTTGGTTCAAAGTGTGGCGCATTATTAGTAAGAGTGTTAAAGTTGTTTTATATGGCCACCGTCAGTGTAACCTGTGTGGCTGTTGACCAAGTATGCCGTACTTGTGCAAGCGGAAGACGCATACTGCAGGGTTTGGTGGTAGCAGGGGTGTATAACGTAGCCCGGAAGAGTCAGGGCTGCATGGGATTCTGGGTATTTGTTCCGAAATGTGTTTGTCATTCTTGTTTGGTTTTGGTTCAAAGTGTGGCGCATTATTAGTAAGAGTGTTAAAGTTGTTTTATATGGCCACCGTCAGTGTAACCTGTGTGGCTGTTGACCAAGTATGCCGTACTTGTGCAAGCGGAAGACGCATACTGCATAACAAGTGGTTGGGCTGGCACGCTGTTAATGCAGCTAGTAGAGGGCGCCAAATGCTGTACCATCATGCCACGCCCTTTTCCGGGAGTTTTCTATGAGGCACTGAAACCCGGAAGTTGCCCGGGAAAATCGGGGGGGGTCGGCAAGTAAGCTGCCGAGCCGCATCAGAGTGATCAAAGAGCCGCGGGTTGCCGACCCCTGGTCTAGCGTATTCAAACCGCAGCAGGCGCAGACGTCAGAAACCAGTGGGGACGCCGATGACCCCGCCCGGCACCGCGTGTCCCCTCTGGAGCGAGGTGGACCCGAGAGCGGGGTCGCCGTGCTCGTCAGAACCATTAGCGATCCAAAGCGGCGACTCAATGGAGTGCATTGTGCTAAAGAAGCCATGTAATTGAAATATCCAGAGAGAGATAACATTGACTCTAAATGATAGCAGATGAAGGCGGGGGGGGGGGGCTAGGGGGGGGGTCCAAAGAAGATGAGCCACTGGTTGCCTTGAACGGTCTGCCCGGGAAGACCTGAATAGGCAGCCCACGGAAAGATGATGAAAAGATCCATTGTGGACTATCTCTCAAGGACATCTAATTAATAGACAACAGCTGAGGCCGTTTTATCAAATGGTAATATTCCTCCTTTTCTTCAAATGCAGCGCTTATTTTAGCAGACATGGCGGAGAGGCTTTTCATGCTTTATTTACACGTCCCTACTTTGTTGGTGCTTGTGCAGGCATTTCTCCAGCAGCCCTCCAGAGCACAAAGGACCCCCCGCTTTCAATATTCTTCTCATCTGCGGCCCGAAAGGACTTTTCTTCAGCCGCTCTATTATGACGGCGAGGAAAGTTAGCGGTGTCACAAAGAGCAGGCTGGGATTCATCATGGCCCCGCCCACTTTTTTCGTCCCGGCCAATCGGCTCAATTGCCTGCCCAAGCGTCTCGTTTTTCTGGTGAAAGTTCTTTGGTTCCGGTTCTGTTCTTTGCAGATTTATATGGAACTTGAACTTACTACTTTTACTTTTTCGAAGCATTCCCCCTTTACATCCAAAATTGGGGTCAAGTACCAATTCATGTGATTTTGAGGTGTTCGGCTGCAAAATTGGCTATAAGAGTTAGCACGCTAATGTTAGCGTACTAACTGTTAGCATGTGTCAAGTACCAAGTTGCAAAATTGGCTGAAAAAGTTAGCATGCTAATGTTAGTATGCTACAATGTTAAGTACCAAGTTATATGACTCTAAAGTGTTTGGCTGTAAAATTGGTTAAAAATGTTAGCATGCTAATGTGAAAATACCAACAGTTAGCATGTGTAAAGTACGACGTTGATTGAGTCTGAAGCGCTCGGCTGCAAAATTGGATGAAAAAGTTAGCATGCTAATGTTAGCATGCTACAATGTTAAGTACCAAGTTATATGACTGTGAGGTGTTCGGCTGTAAAATTGGTTAAAATGTTAGCATGCTAATGTGAAAATATTAACAGTTAGCATGTGTCAAGTACCAAGCTATATGACTGTGAGGTGTTCGGCTGTAAAATTGGTTAAAATGTTAGCATGCTAATGTGAAAATACCAACAGTTAGCAAGTGTAAAGTACCACGTTGATTGAGTCTGAGGCTTTCGGCTGCAAAATTGGATGAAAAAGTTAGCATGCTAATGTTCGTACGCTACAATGTTAACGGTAACATGCTAACAGTTAGCATGTGTCAAGTACCAAGTTATATGAATCTAAAATGTTTGGCTGTAAAATTGGCTAAACACATTAGCATAATAATGCTAATGTTAACATGCAAACGGTTAACATATGTCAACTACCAATTCATATGATTTTAAGGTGTTCGGCTGCAAAATTGGCTATAAGAGTTAGCATGCGTACTAACTGTTAGCACGTGTCAAGTACCAAGTAGCAAAATTGGCTGAAAAAGGTAGCATGCTAATGCTACAATGTTAACGTTGACATGCTAACAGTTAACGTGTGTCAAGTACCAAGTTATATGACTGTGAGGTGTTCAGCTGTAAAATTGGTTAAAAATGTTAGCACGCTAATGTGAAAATACTAACCGTTAGCATGTGTAAAGTACCAATTTGAATAAGTCTGAGGCGCTCGGCTGCATAATTGGCTGAAAAAGTTAGCATGCTAATGTTAGTATGCTACAATGTTAAGTACCAAGTTATATGACTGTGAGGTGTTCGGCTGTAAAATTGGTTAAAAATGTTAGCATGTTAATGTGAAAATACTAACAGTTAGCATGTGTCAAGTACCAAGTTGATTGAGTCTGAGGCGCTCGGCTGCAAAATTGGCTAAAACAGTTAGCGCGCTAATGTTAGCGTACTAACTGTTAGCATGTGTCAAGTACCAAGTTGCAAAATTGGCTGAAAAAGTTAGCATGCTAATGTTAGTATGCTACAATGTTAAGTACCAAGTCATATGACTGTGAGGTGTTCGGCTGTAAAATTGGTTAAAATGTTAGCATGCTAATGTGAAAATACTAACAGTTAGCATGTGTCAAGTAACAAGTTAAATGAGTCTGAGGCGCTCGGCTGCAAAATTGGCTAAAACAGTTAGCACGCTAATGTTAGCATGTGTCAAGTACCAAGTTGCAAAATTGGCTGAAAAAGTTAGCATGCTAATGTTAGTATGCTACAATGTCAAGTACCAAGTTATAGGACTGTGAGGTGTTCGGCTGTAAAATTGGTTAAAAATGTTAGCATGTTAATGTGAAAATACTAACAGTTAGCATGTGTCAAGTACCAAGTTAATTGAGTCTGAGGCGCTCGGCTGCAAAATTGGCTGAAACAGTTAGCACGCTAATGTTAGCATGTGTCAAGTACCAAGTTGCAAAATTGGCAGAAAAAGTTACCATGCTAATGTTAGTATGCTACAATGTTAAGTACCAAGTTATATGACTGTGAGGTGTTGGGCTGTAAAATTGGTTAAAAATGTTAGCATGCTAATGTGAAAATACTAACAGTTAGCATGTGTCAAGTACCAAGTTATATGACTGTGAGGTGTTCAGCTGTAAAATTGGTTAAAATGTTAGCATGCTAATGTGAAAATACTAACAGTTAGCATGGGTCAAGTACCAAGTTGATTGAGTCTGAGGCGCTCGGCAGCAAAATTGGCTAAAAGAGTTAGCGCGCTAATGTTAGCATACTAACTGTTAGCATGTGTCAAGTACCAAGTTGCAAAATTGGCTGAAAAAGTTAGCATGCTAATGTTAGTATGCTACAATGTTAAGTACCAAGTTATATGACTGTGAGGTGTTCGGCTGTAAAATTGGTTAAAATGTTAGCATGCTAATGTGAAAATACTAACAGTTAGCATGTGTCAAGTACCAAGTTGATTGAGTCTGAGGCGCTCGGCAGCAAAATTGGCTAAAACAGTTAGCGCGCTAATGTTAGCATACTAACTATTAGCATGTGTCAAGTACCAAGTTGCAAAATTGGCTGGAAAAGTTAGCATGCTAATGTTAGTATGCTACAATGTTAAGTACCAAGTCATATGACAGTGAGGTGTTCGGCTGTAAAATTGGTTAAAAATGTTAGCATGTTAATGTGAAAATACTAACAGTTAGCATGTGTCAAGTACCAAGTTGATTGAGTCTGAGGCGCTCGGCTGCAAAATTGGCTAAAACAGTTAGCGCGCTAATGTTAGCATACTAACTATTAGCATGTGTCAAGTACCAAGTTGCAAAATTGGCTGGAAAAGTTAGCATGCTAATGTTAGTATGCTACAATGTTAAGTACCAAGTCATATGACTGTGAGGTGTTCGGCTGTAAAATTGGTTAAGAATGTTAGCATGTTAATGTGAAAATACTAACAGAATGTTAGCATGTTAATGTGAAAATACTAACAGTTAGCATGTGTCAAGTACCAAGTTGATTGAGTCTGAGGCGCTCGGCTGCAAAATTGGCTAAAACAGTTAGCGCGCTAATGTTAGCATACTAACTGTTAGCATGTGTCAAGTACCAAGTTGCAAAATTGGCTGAAAAAGTTAGCATGCTAATGTTCGTATGCTACAATGTTAACAGTACCATGATAACAGTTAGCATGTGTCAAGTACCAAGTTATATGACTCTGAGGTATTCAGCTATAAAATTGGTTAAAAATGTTAGCATGTTAATGTGAAAATACTAACAGTTAGCATGTGTAAAGTACCAAGTTGAATGAGTCTGAGGCGCTCGGCTGCAAAATTGGCTAAAAAAGATAACACGCTAATTTTAGTATGCTATGATGTTAACGTTGACATGCTAACAGTTAACATGTGTCAAGTACCAAGTTATTTTAATGTTGTCATTATGGTGGTACTTAATGAATACTTAGGTCTACTACACTACTGTATTTAATGTTGTCATTATGGTGGTACTTAATGCATACTTAGGTCTACTACACTACTGTATTTAATGTTGTCATTATGGTGGTACTTAATGAATACTTAGGTCTACTACACTACTGTATTTAATGTTGTCATTATGGTGGTACTTTATGAATACTTAGGTCTACTACACTACTTTATGTTAATAATGTCATTACGGTGGTACTTAACGAATACTTAGGTCTACTACACTACTGTATTTAATGTCATTATGGTGGTACTTAATGAATACTTAGGTCTACTACACTACTGTATTTAATGTTGTCATTATGGTGGTACTTAATGAATACTTAGGTCTACAACACTACTGTATTTTAATGTTGTCATTATGGTGGTACTTAATGAATACTTAGGTCTACTACACTACTGTATTTAATGTTGTCATTATGGTGGTACTTAATGCATACTTAGGTCTACTACACTACTGTATTTAATGTTGTCATTATGGTGGTACTTAATGAATACTTAGGTCTACTACACTACTGTATTTAATGTTGTCATTATGGTGGTACTTTATGAATACTTAGGTCTACTACACTACTTTATGTTAATAATGTCATTACGGTGGTACTTAACGAATACTTAGGTCTACTACACTACTGTATTTAATGTCATTATGGTGGTACTTAATGAATACTTAGGTCTACTACACTACTGTATTTAATGTTGTCATTATGGTGGTACTTAATGAATACTTAGGTCTACAACACTACTGTATTTTAATGTTGTCATTATGGTGGTACTTAATGAATACTTAGGTCTACTACACTACTGTATTTAATGATGTCATTATGGTGGTACTTGATGAATACTTAGGTCTACTACACTACTGTATTTAATGTTGTCATTATGGTGGTACTTAATGGATACTTAGGTCTACTACACTACTGTATTTAATGTTGTCATTATGGTGGTACTTAATGCATACTTAGGTCTACTACACTACTGTATTTAATGTCATTATGGTGGTACTTAATGAATACTTAGGTCTACTACACTACTGTATTTAATGATGTCATTATGGTGGTACTTGATGAATACTTAGGTCTACTACACTACTGTATTTTAATGTTGTCATTATGGTGGTACTTAATGAATACTTAGGTCTACTACACTACTTTATGTTAATAATGTCATTACGGTGGTACTTAACGAATACTTAGGTCTACTACACTACTGTATTTAATGTCATTATGGTGGTACTTAATGAATACTTAGGTCTACTACACTACTGTATTTAATGATGTCATTATGGTGGTACTTAATGAATACTTAGGTCTACTACACTACTGTAATGTTGTCATTATGGTGGTACTTAATGAATACTTAGGTCTACTACACTACTGTATTTAATGTCATTATGGTGGTACTTAATGAATACTTAGGTCTACTACACTACTGTATTTAATGTCATTATGGTGGTACTTAATGAATACTTAGGTCTACTACACTACTGTATTTAATGATGTCATTATGGTGGTACTTAATGAATACTTAGGTCTACTACACTACTGTAATGTTGTCATTATGGTGGTACTTAATGAATACTTAGGTCTACTACACTACTGTATTTAATGTCATTATGGTGGTACTTAATGAATACTTAGGTCTACTACACTACTGTATTTAATGTCATTATGGTGGTACTTAATGAATACTTAGGTCTACTACACTACTGTATTTAATGTTGTCATTATGGTGGTACTTAATGAATACTTAGGTCTACTACACTACTGTATTTAATGTTGTCATTATGGTGGTACTTAATGCATACTTAGGTCTACTACACTACTGTATTTAATGTTGTCATTATGGTGGTACTTAATGAATACTTAGGTCTACTACACTACTTTATGTTAATAATGTCATTACGGTGGTACTTAACGAATACTTAGGTCTACTACACTACTGTATTTAATGTCATTATGGTGGTACTTAATGAATACTTAGGTCTACTACACTACTGTATTTAATGATGTCATTATGGTGGTACTTGATGAATACTTAGGTCTACTACACTACTGTAGTTAATGTTGTCATTATGGTGGTACTTAATGAATACTTAGGTCTACTACACTACTGTATTTAATGATGTCATTATGGTGGTACTTGATGAATACTTAGGTCTACTACACTACTGTATTTTAATGTTGTCATTATGGTGTTACTTAATGAATACTTAGGTCTACTACACTACTTTATGTTAATAATGTCATTACGGTGGTACTTAATGAATACTTAGGTCTACTACACTACTGTATTTTAATGTTGTCATTATGGTGTTACTTAATGAATACTTAGGTCTACTACACTACTTTATGTTAATAATGTCATTACGGTGGTACTTAATGAATACTTAGGTCTACTACACTACTGTATTTAATGTCATTATGGTGGTACTTAATGAATACTTAGGTCTACTACACTACTGTATTTAATGATGTCATTATGGTGGTACTTGATGAATACTTAGGTCTACTACACTACTGTATTTAATGTTGTCATTATGGTGGTACTTTATGAATACTTAGGTCTACTACACTACTGTATTTAATGTTGTCATTATGGTGGTACTTAATGAATACTTAGGTCTACTACACTACTGTATTTAATGTTGTCATTATGGTGGTACTTAATGAATACTTAGGTCTACTACACTACTGTATTTTAATGTTGTCATTATGGTGGTACTTAATGAATACTTAGGTCTACTACACTACTGTATTTAATGTCATTATGGTGGTACTTAATGAATACTTAGGTCTACTACACTACTGTATTTAATGTTGTCATTATGGTGGTACTTAATGAATACTTAGGTCTACTACACTACTGTATTTAATGTTGTCATTATGGTGGTACTTAATGAATACTTAGGTCTACTACACTACTGTATTTAATGTTGTCATTATGGTGGTACTTAATGAATACTTAGGTCTACAACACTACTGTATTTTAATGTTGTCATTATGGCGGTACTTAATGAATACTTAGGTCTACTACACTACTGTATTTTAATGTTGTCATTATGGTGGTACTTAATGAATACTTAGGTCTACTACACTACTTTATGTTAATAATGTCATTACGGTGGTACTTAATGAATACTTAGGTCTACTACACTACTGTATTTAATGTCATTATGGTGGTACTTAATGAATACTTAGGTCTACTACACTACTGTATTTAATGATGTCATTATGGTGGTACTTAATGAATACTTAGGTCTACTACACTAATGTATTTTAATGTTGTCATTATGGTGGTACTTAATGAATACTTAGGTCTACTATGCTACTTTATGTTAATGATGTCACTAGTTGGGAAGTCAAGTGTTTTCTGAGGTGGTTAAAAAGGTTTAATTTAGCCTATCAGACACTTTTGTGTTTATGTTCTAGAAGCATCAAACTTGATGACAAAAAGCTAAGCGTAGAAAAAGTGGCGTCCTCGCGGCGGCCATATTGAGGAGGTGGTGCAATGATGGAGACATTTAGCGTCCGATGCTAGGCCACGTTAGCCGCCGCCATCTCTCATGCGGTCTCTGCGGAGTGCGAGGAGGTAACAATCGATGGTAAAGATGGTGTCACATCTGTGCTCCCTCGCCATGAAGGATGCAACACCCGTGCCGCTAACGAGCCACAAATTGGCGAAGGCGGGCGGCGTCCCGGGGCCTGAGGGCGGGGTGAGAGTTCAGCCTTTTGGATGGCGAGCGTTGTCTTGGGAGTCGTTTGCCTCGCCGTGGTGGAATCGATGAAGGCGGGGGAGGAAATGGCGGTGGAGTTAATGACGGAGCGTCTCCCAGAGGGGTAGTCCATATTAAAGCTATTCCAGCGCTGACAGCACTCAGCATACCACCCCGCTGATTAATAACTAAGCACTGCTCCAATAACAATAACAATAAGTGTCAGTCACACGCCGTGTGCCGACTTTTAAACGCCTTCTCAGTCTCCTTTTAACGCTCCACACCAACATGCACACTTTAGCTGCCTTCATCTCACGCTAAATATTATTATTTACTCTTTTTTACATAACATGTTCCTTCAATGCATGCTAAATATAATTATTTACTCTTTTTTAAACATGTTCCTTCAATACACGCTAAATATTATTATTTACTCTTTTTTACATAACATGTTCCTTCTGTACACGCTAAATATTATTATTTACTCTTTTTTACATAACATGTTCCTTCTATACACGCTAAATATTATTATTTACTCTTTTTTTACATAACATGTTCCTTCAATACATGCTAAATATCATTATTTACTCTTTTTTACATAACATGTTCCTTCAATGCATGCTAAATATAATTATTTACTCTTTTTTAAACATGTTCCTTCAATACACGCTAAATATCATTATTTACTCTTTTTTACATAACATGTTCCTTCAATACATGCTAAATATCATTATTTACTCTTTTTTACATAACATGTTCCTTCTATACACGCTAAATATTATTTACTCTTTTTTACATAACATGTTCCTTCAATACACGCTAAATATTATTATCACTCTTTTTTACATAACATGTTCCTTCTATACACGCTAAATATCATTATTTACTCTTTTTTACATAACATGTTCCTTCAATACACGCTAAATATCATTATTTACTCTTTTTTACATGACATGTTCCTTCAATACACGCTAAATATCATTATTTACTCTTTTTTACATAACATGTTCCTTCTATACACGCTAAATATTATTATTTACTCTTTTTTACATAACATGTTCCTTCTATACACGCTAAATATCATTTACTCTTTTTTACACAACATGTTCCTTCTATACACGCTAAATATCATTATTTACTCTTTTTTACATAACATGTTCCTTCAATACATGCTAAATATCATTATTTACTCTTTTTTACACAACATGTTCCTTCAATACATGCTAAATATCATTATTTACTCTTTTTTACATAACATGTTCCTTCTATACACGCTAAATATTATTTACTCTTTTTTACATAACATGTTCCTTCTATACACGCTAAATATTATTATTTACTCTTTTTTACATAACATGTTCCTTCTATACACGCTAAATATTATTATTTACTCTTTTTTACATAACATGTTCCTTCTATACACGCTAAATATCATTATTTACTCTTTTTTACATAACATGTTCCTTCAATACACGCTAAATATTATTATTTACTCTTTTTTACATAACATGTTCCTTCTATACACGCTAAATATTATTATTTACTCTTTTTTACATAACATGTTCCTTCTATACACGCTAAATATCATTATTTACTCTTTTTTTACATAACATGTTCCTTCAATACACGCTAAATATCATTATTTACTCTTTTTTACATAACATGTTCCTTCAATGCATGCTAAATATAATTATTTACTCTTTTTTAAACATGTTCCTTCAATACACGCTAAATATCATTATTTACTCTTTTTTACATAACATGTTCCTTCAATACATGCTAAATATCATTATTTACTCTTTTTTACACAACATGTTCCTTCAATACATGCTAAATATCATTATTTACTCTTTTTTACATAACATGTTCCTTCTATACACGCTAAATATTATTTACTCTTTTTTACATAACATGTTCCTTCAATACACGCTAAATATTATTATTTACTCTTTTTTACATAACATGTTCCTTCTATACACGCTAAATATCATTATTTACTCTTTTTTACACAACATGTTCCTTCAATACACGCTAAATATCATTATTTACTCTTTTTTACATGACATGTTCCTTCAATACACGCTAAATATCATTATTTACTCTTTTTTACATAACATGTTCCTTCAATACATGCTAAATATCATTATTTACTCTTTTTTACACAACATGTTCCTTCAATACATGCTAAATATCATTATTTACTCTTTTTTACATAACATGTTCCTTCTAT
>NC_084565.2:2967500-2992500 GCF_033978685.3 Nerophis lumbriciformis
TCTGCTTGTAAGTACTCTGTGTGTATGTGTGCGCTGCCGAACATGCTCCTCTGCTCGTAAAAACCAGCAATTTCGACATCCGTTAAAAGAAAGGGGTACTTTTTAGAGGCGGTATAGTACCAAATATGATTCTTTAGTATCGTGGTACTTTACTAGTACCAGTACTATACTAGTACCTGTACTATACTAGTACCTGTACTATACAACCCTAGTCTACATGCATCATTTATTAGTAAATATGGTTTAATTGTATTATTTTGGTTGAGTTTTCAAGATTACATGAAACAAAGTACACATTTATGTCAACTGAATAACTTCACCTTTATCTGTGTAGTGAAGCATGTTTAGCTATTCCTCGTCCTCCAGTGATAATGGTACTTGTTGGATATGTTTTATTTGATTTGATTTTTATTTTTTTATTTTTTTTTGTCATAAATACAATCTTGTGTGCTTACAGAGTGCATACCTGCAGACTGTATTGATCTACAATTGATATATAATGTATATATTGTGTTTTTTATGTTGATTTAATAAAAATAAATTTAATTTTTTTTTATTTATTTATTTTTTTTTTTATTTCTTGTGCGGCCCGGTACCAATCGGTCCACGGACCGGTACCAGGCCGCGGCCCGGTGGTTTGGGACCACTGCTATACAACCCTAGTCTACATGCATCATTTATTAGTAAATATGCTTCAATTGTATTATTTTGGTTGAGTTTTCAAGATTACATGAAACAAAGTACACATTTATGTCAACTGAATAACTTCACCTTTATCTGTGTAGTGAAGCATGTTTAGCTATTCCTCGTCCTCCAGTGATAATGCTACCTGGAAGAAACTTTCTTTATTTGTTGCCATGGAGGCCAGGATTACTGATATAGAAGTAGCTAAAACACCAAACAAAATGCGTCCATTCTCCCTTTTCTGTCTACACACTGTGTCTGCTTGTAAGTACTCTGTGTGTGTGCGCTGCCGAACATGCTCCTCTGCTCGTAAAAACCAGCAATTTCGACGTCCGTTAGAAGAAAGGGGTACTTTTTAGAGGCGGTATAGTACCAAATATGATTCTTTAGTATCGTGGTACTTTACTAGTACCAGTACTATACTAGTACCTGTACTATACTAGTACCTGTACTATACAACCCTAGTCTACATGCATCATTTATTAGTAAATATGCTTCAATTGTATTATTTTGGTTGAGTTTTCAAGATTACATGAAACAAAGTACACATTTATGTCGACTGAATAACTTCACCTTTATCTGTGTAGTGAAGCATGTTTAGCTATTCCTCGTCCTCCAGTGATAATGGTACTTGTTGGATATGTTTTATTTGATTTGATTTTTTTTATTTTTTTGTCATAAATACAATCTTGTGTGCTTACAGAGTGCATACCTACAGACTGTATTGATCTACAATTGATATGTAATGTATATATTGTGTTTTTTATGTTGATTTAATAAAAATAAATTTAAATTTTTTTTATTTTTTTATTTTTTTTTAAATTTCTTGTGCGGCCCGGTACCAATCGGTCCACGGACCGGTACCAGGCCGCGGCCCGGTGGTTTGGGACCACTGCTATACAACCCTAGTCTACATGCATCATTTATTAGTAAATATGCTTCAATTGTATTATTTTGGTTGAGTTTTCAAGATGACATGAAACAAAGTACACATTTATGTCAACTGAATAACTTCACCTTTATCTGTGTAGTGAAGCATGTTTAGCTATTCCTCGTCCTCCAGTGATAATGGTACTTGTAAGAAACTTACTTTATTTGTTGCCATGGAGGCGAGGATTACTGATATAGAAGTAGCTGTAACAAAACAAAATGTGTCCGTTCTCCCTTTTCTGTCTACACACTGTGTCTGCTTGTAAGTACTCTGTGTGTGTGCGCTGCCGAACATGCTCCTCTGCTCGTAAAACCCAGCAATTTCGACGTCCGTTAGAAGAAAGGGGTACTTTTTAGAGGCGGTATAGTACCAAATATGATTCTTTAGTATCGTGGTACTTTACTAGTACCAGTACTATACTAGTACCTGTACTATACTAGTACCTGTACTATACAACCCTAGTCTACATGCATCATTTATTAGTAAATATGCTTCAATTGTATTATTTTGGTTGAGTTTTCAAGATGACATGAAACAAAGTACACATTTATGTCAACTGAATAACTTCACCTTTATCTGTGTAGTGAAGCATGTTTAGCTATTCCTCGTCCTCCAGTGATAATGGTACTTGTAAGAAACTTTCTTTATTCGTCGCCATGGAGGCCAGGATTAGTGATTAAGAAGTAGCTGTAACACAAAACAAAATGCGTCCGTTCTCCCTTTTCTGTCTCCACACTGTGTCTGCTTGTAAGTACTCTGTGTGTGTGCGCTGCCGAACATGCTCCTCTGCTCGTAAAAACCAGCAATTTCGACGTCCGTTAGAAGAAAGGGGTACTTTTTAGAGGCGGTATAGTACCAAATATGATTCTTTAGTATCGTGGTACTTTACTAGTACCAGTACTATACTAGTACCTGTACTATACTAGTACCTGTACTATACAACCCTAGTCTACATGCATCATTTATTAGTAAATATGCTTCAATTGTATTATTTTGGTTGAGTTTTCAAGATGACATGAAACAAAGTACATATTTATGTCAACTGAATAACTTCACCTTTATCTGTGTAGTGAAGCATGTTTAGCTATTCCTCGTCCTCCAGTGATAATGGTACTTGTTGGATATGTTTTATTTGATTTGATTTTTATTTTTTTTATTTTTTTGTCATAAATACAATCTTGTGTGCTTACAGAGTGCATACCTGCAGACTGTATTGATCTACAATTGATATATAATGTATATATTGTGTTTTTTATGTTGATTTAATAAAAATAAATTTAAAAAAAATTGTATTTTTATTTTTATTTTTTTATTTCTTGTGCGGCCCGGTACCAATCGGTCCACGGACCGGTACCAGGCCGCGGCCCGGTGGTTTGGGACCACTGCTATACAACCCTAGTCTACACGCATCATTTATTAGTAAATATGGTTTAATTGTATTATTTTGGTTGAGTTTTCAAGATCACATGAGACAAAGTACACATTTATGTCAACTGAATAACTTCACCTTTATCTGTGTAGTGAAGCATGTTTAGCTATTCCTCGTCCTCCAGTGATAATGGTACTTGTTGGATATGTTTTATTTGATTTGATTTTTATTTTTTTTTATTTTTTTGTCATAAATACAATCTTGTGTGCTTACAGAGTGCATACCTGCAGACTGTATTGATCTACAATTGATATATAATGTATATATTGTGTTTTTTATGTTGATTTAATAAAAATAAATTTAAATTTTTTATTTTTTTTTATTTATTTTTTTATTTCTTGTGCGGCCCGGTACCAATCGGTCCACGGACCGGTACCAGGCCGCGGCCCGGTGGTTTGGGACCACTGCTATACAACCCTAGTCTACATGCATCATTTATTAGTAAATATGCTTCAATTGTATTATTTTGGTTGAGTTTTCAAGATTACATGAAACAAAGTACACATTTATGTCAACTGAATAACTTCACCTTTATCTGTGTAGTGAAGCATGTTTAGCTATTCCTCGTCCTCCAGTGATAATGGTACTTGTAAGAAACTTTCTTTATTCGTCGCCATGGAGGCCAGGATTAGTGATTAAGAAGTAGCTGTAACAAAACAAAATGTGTCCATTCTCCCTTTTCTGTCTCCACACTGTGTCTGCTTGTAAGTACTCTGTGTGTGTGCGCTGCCGAACATGCTCCTCTGCTCGTAAAAACCAGCAATTTCGACGTCCGTTAGAAGAAAGGGGTACTTTTTAGAGGCGGTATAGTACCAAATATGATTCTTTAGTATCGTGGTACTTTACTAGTACCAGTACTATACTAGTACCTGTACTATACTAGTACCTGTACTATACAACCCTAGTCTACATGCATCATTTATTAGTAAATATGCTTCAATTGTATTATTTTGGTTGAGTTTTCAAGATGACATGAAACAAAGTACACATTTATGTCAACTGAATAACTTCACCTTTATCTGTGTAGTGAAGCATGTTTAGCTATTCCTCGTCCTCCAGTGATAATGGTACTTGTTGGATATGTTTTATTTGATTTGATTTTTATTTTTTTGTCATAAATACAATCTTGTGTGCTTACAGAGTGCATACCTGCAGACTGTATTGATCTACAATTGATATATAATGTATATATTGTGTTTTTTATGTTGATTTAATAAAAATAAATTTAAATTTTTTTTATTTATTTATTTATTTTTTTATTTCTTGTGCGGCCCGGTACCAATCGGTCCACGGACCGGTACCAGGCCGCGGCCCGGTGGTTTGGGACCACTGCTATACAACCCTAGTCTACATGCATCATTTATTAGTAAATATGCTTCAATTGTATTATTTTGGTTGAGTTTTCAAGATGACATGAAACAAAGTACACATTTATGTCAACTGAATAACTTCACCTTTATCTGTGTAGTGAAGCATGTTTAGCTATTCCTCGTCCTCCAGTGATAATGGTACTTGTTGGATATGTTTTATTTGATTTGATTTTTTTTATTTTTTTGTCATAAATACAATCTTGTGTGCTTACAGAGTGCATACCTACAGACTGTATTGATCTACAATTGATATGTAATGTATATATTGTGTTTTTTATGTTGATTTAATAAAAATAAATTTAAATTTTTTTTATTTTTTTATTTTTTTTTAAATTTCTTGTGCGGCCCGGTACCAATCGGTCCACGGACCGGTACCAGGCCGCGGCCCGGTGGTTTGGGACCACTGCTATACAACCCTAGTCTACATGCATCATTTATTAGTAAATATGCTTCAATTGTATTATTTTGGTTGAGTTTTCAAGATGACATGAAACAAAGTACACATTTATGTCAACTGAATAACTTCACCTTTATCTGTGTAGTGAAGCATGTTTAGCTATTCCTCGTCCTCCAGTGATAATGGTACTTGTAAGAAACTTACTTTATTTGTTGCCATGGAGGCGAGGATTACTGATATAGAAGTAGCTAAAACACAAAACAAAATGTGTCCGTTCTCCCTTTTCTGTCTCCACACTGTGTCTGCTTGTAAGTACTCTGTGCGTGTGCGCTGCCGAACATGCTCCTCTGCTCGTAAAACCCAGCAATTTCGACATCCGTTAAAAGAAAGGGGTACTTTTTAGAGGCGGTATAGTACCAAATATGATTCTTTAGTATCGTGGTACTTTACTAGTACCAGTACTATACTAGTACCTGTACTATACTAGTACCTGTACTATACAACCCTAGTCTACATGCATCATTTATTAGTAAATATGCTTCAATTGTATTATTTTGGTTGAGTTTTCAAGATGACATGAAACAAAGTACACATTTATGTCAACTGAATAACTTCACCTTTATCTGTGTAGTGAAGCATGTTTAGCTATTCCTCGTCCTCCAGTGATAATGGTACTTGTTGGATATGTTTTATTTGATTTGATTTTTATTTTTTTTATTTTTTTGTCATAAATACAATCTTGTGTGCTTACAGAGTGCATACCTGCAGACTGTATTGATCTACAATTGATATATAATGTATATATTGTGTTTTTTATGTTGATTTAATAAAAATAATTTTTTTTTTTTTTTTTTTTTTTTTTTTTTTTTTTTTTATTTCTTGTGCGGCCCGGTACCAATCGGTCCACGGACCGGTACCAGGCCGCGGCCCGGTGGTTTGGGACCACTGCTATACAACCCTAGTCTACATGCATCATTTATTAGTAAATATGGTTTAATTGTATTATTTTGGTTGAGTTTTCAAGATTACATGAAACAAAGTACACATTTATGTCAACTGAATAACTTCACCTTTATCTGTGTAGTGAAGCATGTTTAGCTATTCCTCGTCCTCCAGTGATAATGGTACTTGTTGGATATGTTTTATTTGATTTGATTTTTATTTTTTTTATTTTTTTGTCATAAATACAATCTTGTGTGCTTACAGAGTGCATACCTGCAGACTGTATTGACCTACAATTGATATATAATGTATATATTGTGTTTTTTATGTTGATTTAATAAAAATAAATTTAAATTTTTTTTTTTTTTTTTTTATTTCTTGTGCGGCCCGGTACCAATCGGTCCACGGACCGGTACCAGGCCGCGGCCCGGTGGTTTGGGACCACTGCTATACAACCCTAGTCTACATGCATCATTTATTAGTAAATATGGTTGAATTGTTTTATTTTGGTTGAGTTTTCAAGATCACATGAGACAAAGTACACATTTATGTGGACTAAATATATCAAAATATGTTTTTTTAATACGTCTTTCCCGTGTCATCTGACAAATTGATTGACTTCCAAACCCCAGTATTCTCGCTGTAAAAAAGTGCGGCTGTAAGTTTTTTCAGCGTCAATTTGGAGAAAAAAGGAAACGCTTTCCTGTAAAGACGGAATGGAAAGTAGCGTTTGCCTTCCCATCATGCATCTGTGACAAGAGGTCCACAAAATTGCATATAAACTAGATTTACGGCGAGGTTTGTGGCGAGGACATAAAAGTCACTAAGGAGTTTTTTCATTTTTACGGCCGGGTCGGCGTGTCAAAGCGGTCCTTCAACCCTCCTCCCCGCCGCGTGGAGAAGTCCGATGGCGGCGAGGATTGTTGTGAATGTTGATGGCGGCCAAAGGCCTGGCGGTGGCTTATTTACTGCGTGGGGGGGGGGTGACAAGGCCAGGTCCCACGTGTCCGGCACATTAAAGGTCAGCGAAGGCCCAAAGTGTTGGCCTCCATGAGAGCAATCATGGTGGCCTTCTCTTACACACACTCTCCAGGGACCAATGCTCGTTTTAATGTGTGACCTAACCAGGATGTTGGACACATTTAGCTTGAACAATCTAGTCTTGGTCATTGTTTACATAAGTCTGAACACGCGTGCATCATTTAAACAGGTGCTATTTAGGAGAGGACCTGCAACACTTCTCTGTGGTACACCTCATTTATTTACATGCAGACTACATTATGTCACTGGACTGCAATCTACTTGTAATCATATATATATATATATATATATATATATATATTTATACAAACCCCGTTTCCATATGAGTTGGGAAATTGTGTTAGATGTAAATATAAACGTAATACAATGATTTGCAAATCCCTTTCAACCCATATTCAGTTGAATATGCTACAAAGACAACATATTTGATGTTCAAACTCAAACTTTTTTTTTTTTTTTTTTTGCAAATAATCATTAACTTAGAATTTCATGGCTGCAACACGTGCCAAAGTAGTTGGGAAAGGGCATGTTCACCACTGTGTTACATGGCCTTTCCTTTTAACAACACTCAGTAAAGGTTTGGGAACTGAGGAGACACATTTTTGAAGCTTCTCAGGTGGAATTCTTTCCCATTCTTGCTTGATGTACAGCTTAAGTTGTTCAACAGTCCGGGGGTCTCCCTTCTGCTATTTTAGGCTTCATAATGCGCCACACATTTTTAATGTCTGGACTACAGGCAGGCCAGTCTAGTACCCGCACTCTTTTACTATGAAGCCACGTGGCTTGGCATTGTCTTGCTGAAATAAGCAGGGGCGTCCATAGTAACGTTGCTTGGATGGCAACATATGTTGCTCCAAAAGCTGTATGTACCTTTCAGCATTAATGGCGCCTTCACAGATGTGTAAGTTACCCATGTCTTGGGCACTAATACACCCCCATACCATCACACATGCTGCCTTTTACACTTTGCACCTAGAACAATCCAGATGGTTCTTTTCCTCTTTGGTCCGGAGGACACGTCGTCCCCAGTTTCCAAAAACAATTTGAAATGTGGACTCGTCAGACCACAGAACACTTTTCCACTTTGTATCAGTCCATCTTAGATGAGCTCAGGCCCAGAGAAGCCGACGGCGTTTCTGGGTGTTGTTGATAAACGGTTTTCACCTTGCATAGGAGAGTTTTAACTTGCACTTACAGATGTAGCGACCAACTGTAGTTACTGACAGTGGGTTTCTGAAGTGTTCCTGAGCCCATGTGGTGATATCCTTTACACACTGATGTCACTTGTTGATGCAGTACAGCCTGAGGGATGGAAGGTCACGGGCTTAGCTGCTTACGTGCAGTGATTTCTCCAGATTCTCTGAACCCTTTGATGATATTACGGAGCGTAGATGGTGAAATCCCTAAATTCCTTGCAATAGCTGTTTGAGAAAGGTTTTTCTTAAACTGTTCAACAATTTGCTCACGCATTTGTTGACAAAGTGGTGACCCTCGCCCCATCCTTGTTTGTGAATGACTGAGCATTTCATGGAATCTACTTTTATACCCAATCATGGCACCCACCTGTTCCCAATTAGCCTGCACACCTGTGGGATGTTCCAAATAAGTGTTTGATGAGCATTCCTCAACTTTATCAGTATTTATTGCCACCTTTCCCAACTTCTTTGGCACGTGTTGCTGCCATCAAATTCTAAAGTTAATAAATATTTGCACACAAAAAAATGTTTATGAGTTTGAACATCAAATATGTTGTCTTTGTAGCATATTCAACTGAATATGGGTTGAAAATGATTCGCAAATCATAGTATTCCGTTTATATTTACATCTAACACCATTTCCCAACTCATATGGAAACGGGGTTTGTGTGTGTGTATATATATATGTGTGTATATATGTATGTGTATATATGTATGTATATATAAGATGTCAATAAACTTCTCAATCAATCAATCAAGTTAAAAACAGTTTTCGGTTTGTACCGCAAACTTGTGCCCTCCTATTATTCTTGTTTGAATAACTTTTACTGCAAATTAATATCGGTTATCTTTGACTACAAATAATCCAATAAACCATATCAGTGGCTTGCTTGAGCTAACATTGCTAAGCTCCACGTCAGCATGAGGCCAAAGGGGGTGTTTGGGAACAAAACTAGCTAAACGGGATAAATAAAGTACTTGACCACTCATTGCCCCGCTGCGCCGTCCTTTATTGGGCCCGACGATGCCGCTCGCCACATGGATTCAATTCTTTAAGATGTCAATAAACTTTTCAATCAATCAAGTTAAAATCAGTTTTCGGTTTGTACCGATGAACTTGTGCACTCCTTTTATTCTTGTTTAAATAACTTTTACTGCAAATTAATATCGGTTATCCTTGACTACTAATAATCCAAAAAACCATATCGGTGGATTGCTTGAGCTAACATTGCTAAGCTCCACGTCAGCATGAGGCCAAAGGGGGTGTTTGGAAACAAAACTAGAAAAACGAGATAAATAAAGTACTTGACCACTCATTGCCCCGCTGCGCCGTCCTTTATTGGGCCCGACTGTGCCGCTCGCCACATGGATTCAATTCTTTAAGATGTCAATAAACTTCTCAATCAAGTTAAAATCAGTTTTCGGTTTGTACCGTTGAACTTGTGCACTCCTTTTATTCTTGTTTAAATAACTTTTACTGCAAATTAATATCGGTTATCCTTGACTACTAATAATCTAAAAAACCATATCGGTGGATTGCTTAAGCTAACATTGCTAAACTCCACGTCAGCATGAGGCCAAAGGGGGTGTTTGGAAACAAAACTACTTAACGAGATAAATAAAGTACTTGACCACTTATTGCCCCGCTGCGCCGTCCTTTATTGGGCCCGACTGTGCCGCTCGCCACATGGATTCAATTCTTTAAGATGTCAATAAACTTCTCAATCAAGTTAAAATCAGTTTTCGGTTTGTACCGACGAACTTGTGCACTCCTTTTATTCTTGTTTAAATAACTTTTACTGCAAATTAATATCGGTTATCCTTGACTACTAATAATCCAAAAAACCATATCGGTGGATTGCTTGAGCTAACATTGCTAAGCTCCACGTCAGCATGAGGCCAAAGGGGGTGTTTGGAAACAAAACTAGCTAAACGAGATAAATAAAGTACTTGACCACTCATTGCCCCGCTGCGCCGTCCTTTATTGGGCCCGACTGTGCCGCTCGCCACATGGATTCAATTCTTTAAGATGTCAATAAACTTCTCAATCAATCAAGTTAAAATCAGCTTTCGGTTTGTACCGACAAACCCTATTATTCTTCTTTAAATAACTTTTACTGCAAATTAATATAGGTTATCCTTGACTACTAATAATCTAAAAAACCATATCGGTGGATTGCTTGAGCTAACATTGCTAAACTCCACGTCAGCATGAGGCCAAAGGGGGTGTTTGGAAACAAAACTAGCTAAACGAGATAAATAAAGTACTTGACCACTCATTGCCCCGCTGCGCCGTCCTTTATTGGGCCCGACTGTGCCGCTCGCCACATGGATTCAATTCTTTAAGATGTCAATAAACTTCTCAATCAAGTTAAAATCAGTTTTCGGTTTGTACCGTTGAACTTGTGCACTCCTTTTATTCTTGTTTAAATAACTTTTACTGCAAATGAATATCGGTTATCCTTGACTACTAATAATCCAAAAAAACATATCGGTGGATTGCTTAAGCTAACATTGCTAAACTCCACGTCAGCATGAGGCCAAAGGGGGTGTTTGGAAACAAAACTAGCTAAACGAGATAAATAAAGTACTTGACCACTTATTGCCCCGCTGCGCCGTCCTTTATTGGGCCCGACTGTGCCGCTCGCCACATGGATTCAATTCTTTAAGATGTCAATAAACTTCTCAATCAAGTTAAAATCAGTTTTCGGTTTGTACCGATGAACTTGTGCACTCCTATTATTCTTGTTTGAATAACTTTTACTGCAAATTAATATCGGTTATCTTTGACTACAAATAATCCAAAAAAACATATCGGTGGATTGCTTAAGCTAACATTGCTAAGCTCCACGTCAGCATGAGGCCAAAGGGGGTGTTTGGAAACAAAACTAGAAAAACGAGATAAATAAAGTACTTGACCACTCATTGCCCCGCTGCGCCGTCCTTTATTGGGCCCGACTGTGCCGCTCGCCACATGGATTCAATTCTTTAAGATGTCAATACATTTTTCAATCAATCAAGTTAAAATCAGTTTTCGGTTTGTACCGCAAACTTGTGCACCCCTATTATTCTTGTTTGAATAACTTTTACTGCAAATTAATATCGGTTATCCTTGACTACTAATAATCCAAAAAAACATATCGGTGGATTGCTTAAGCTAACATTGCTAAACTCCACGTCAGCATGAGGCCAAAGGGGGTGTTTGGAAACAAAACTAGCTAAACGAGATAAATAAAGTACTTGACCACTTATTGCCCCGCTGCGCCGTCCTTTATTGGGCCCGACTGTGCCGCTCGCCACATGGATTCAATTCTTTAAGATGTCAATAAACTTCTCAATCAAGTTAAAATCAGTTTTCGGTTTGTACCGACGAACTTGTGCACTCCTTTTATTCTTGTTTAAATAACTTTTACTGCAAATTAATATCGGTTATCCTTGACTACTAATAATCTAAAAAACCATATCGGTGGATTGCTTGAGCTAACATTGCTAAACTCCACGTCAGCATGAGGCCAAAGGGGGTGTTTGGGAACAAAACTAGCTAAACGAGATAAATAAAGTACTTGACCACTTATTGCCCCGCTGCGCCGTCCTTTATTGGGCCCGACTGTGCCGCTCGCCACATGGATTCAATTCTTTAAGATGTCAATAAACTTCTCAAACACAATTAAGTTAAAATCAGTTCTCGGTTTGTACCAACAAACCCTATTATCCTTGTTTAAATACCTTTTCCTGCAAATTAATATCGGTTATCCTTGACTACTAATAATCCAAAAAACCATATCGGTGGATTGCTTGAGCTAACATTGCTAAGCTCCACGTCAGCATGAGGCCAAAGGGGGTGTTTGGAAACAAAACTAGAAAAACTAGATAAATAAAGTACTTGACCACTCATTGCCCCGCTGCGTTGTCCTTTATTGGGCCCGACTGTGCCGCTCGCCACATGGATTTAATTCTTTAAGATGTCAATACATTTTTCAATCAATCAAGTTAAAATCAGTTTTCGGTTTGTACCGTTGAACTTGTGCACTCCTTTTATTCTTGTTTAAATAACTTTTACTGCAAATTAATATCGGTTATCCTTGACTACTAATAATCCAAAAAAACATATCGGTGGATTGCTTAAGCTAACATTGCTAAACTCCACGTCAGCATGAGGCCAAAGGGGGTGTTTGGAAACAAAACTAGCTAAACGAGATAAATAAAGTACTTGACCACTTATTGCCCCGCTGCGCCGTCCTTTATTGGGCCCGACTGTGCCGCTCGCCACATGGATTCAATTCTTTAAGATGTCAATAAACTTCTCAAACACAATTAAGTTAAAATCAGTTCTCGGTTTGTACCAACAAACCCTATTATCCTTGTTTAAATACCTTTTCCTGCAAATTAATATCGGTTATCCTTGACTACTAATAATCTAAAAAACCATATCGGTGGATTGCTTGAGCTAACATTGCTAAACTCCACGTCAGCATGAGGCCAAAGGGGGTGTTTGGAAACAAAACTAGCTAAACAAGATAAATAAAGTACTTGACCACTCATTGCCCCGCTGCGCCGTTCTTTATTGGGCCCGACTGTGCCGCTCGCCACATGGATTCAATTCTTTAAGATGTCAATAAACTTCTCAATCAAGTTAAAATCAGTTTTCGGTTTGTACCGTTGAACTTGTGCACTCCTTTTATTCTTGTTTAAATAACTTTTACTGCAAATGAATATCGGTTATCCTTGACTACTAATAATCCAAAAAAACATATCGGTGGATTGCTTAAGCTAACATTGCTAAACTCCACGTCAGCATGAGGCCAAAGGGGGTGTTTGGAAACAAAACTAGCTAAACGAGATAAATAAAGTACTTGACCACTTATTGCCCCGCTGCGCCGTCCTTTATTGGGCCCGACTTAGCCGCTCGCCACATGGATTTAATTCTTTAAGATGTCAATAAACTTTTCAATCAATCAAGTTAAAATCAGTTTTCGGTTTGTACCGCAAACTTGTGCACTCCTATTATTCTTGTTTGAATAACTTTTACTGCAAATTAATATCGGTTATCCTAGACTACTAATAATCCAAAAAACCATATCGGTGGATTGCTTAAGCTAACATTGCTAAACTCCACGTCAGCATGAGGCCAAAGGGGGTGTTTGGAAACAAAACTAGCAAAACAAGATAAATAAAGTACTTGACCACTCATTGCCCCGCTGCGCCGTCCTTTATTGGGCCCGACTGTGCCGCTCTCCTTTGTCCCGCCTGATTTACAGCGCCGGCTTGATTGTGCAATAGGAGTTTGTCTTTGGCGCTTTGAAGAGAGCTCCTTGAGTGATGCGGGCGGGCCTTTTGTTTGCCAGCCTGATGGCGGGCAAGCGGGAAAAAGCCCGTGCGAGGTGTCATCCCCAATGAAGAAGGCGCACTCGGGGAGGAAACAGATTGAGTTCACGGCTGTTTTTGCTTCTTCACAGTTAATGGGAATGGAAATATTCCAGCATTACCAGCGGATGATAATGTAAACGCGAGTTAATATTGCGACAATGTGCGTGTGACAGTGGGGAATAATGCTGGATTAGTCCTTCATTAAACAGGTTCGCCATGCAAAGCCACTGTCAGATTTTTGTCAGGCGCAAAACAGAGCCAAGCGCCAGCTCTTACAATTAAAATCTGCCGGCTGATTACGCTTTTTAATCTGCGGCGTGTGACTTCCTCCGACAATTCCCTCGCAATAATGGAGGAGGGAGCGCGTGCGGACAAAAGCGGCTATCAGAGCGCTCTGTTTTGCGGCTAAGAAAAGGAGCTTTGTGGGGAAAATGGTGTTTCACATTAGATGCCGCGGGAGTCTATGAATAACTCTTTGCTCTTATATAATATCACAATGCCATTGTGGGAGCGGCAATGCACAATGGCCGGCTTTTATTCAAATGTGCGCTTCATTAGGGACACCTCAAGCAGCTCGTGACAGCGAAAACAAACATGATGATGCTCCATTTTGTCTCCGTTCCATCTTCACAGGAACGCATTTCCCTTTTTCTCCAAACTGACGCCGAGAAAAACTTGCAGGCGCACTTTTTTTACACCGAGAATTGTGAGGTTTTGAAGTCAATTTATTAGTCAGATGACACGGGAAAAGACGTATTAAAAACATATTTTTTTATATATTTTTTTTATTTATATATTTTTTTATTTTTATATATCTTTCCATAAAACTTGGGGCCCCCTCCTAGACCTTATTAGGGACAAGCTTGACATCACCCCAAGCGATTCGAGTAACACAACTTAGACAGAGCTGACCGCTGAAGCCCCCCCCCCCCCCCCCCCCCCCCGACCCTCATTCCTTGTGTTTATTTACTTTTACGTTATATTTTTATTTATTTATTTATTTATTTTTGCACATCTTATGTAGTATTTATTTATTTATTTACCTTATTTATCTTTTGTTTATCTTTAATATATTTTTTAGATTGAATCTAAGTTTGCATATATTCATGTGTGTCTATATTTGTTGTGGGCACTAGGTAACAATTACCTTGGGAATTAAAGTGGGTGGGTATTGTAAGGGGTGGGGCTTACTATGTTACATATTGTAAAATGTGCAGATACCTCAACTTGCTGTTGCCATGATCCATCATACTGTACTGTCTGCAAAATTCAATAAAAATATTTGAAAAATAAAAATAAAAATTCCAGGATTTTCCAGAATTCCTGATTTTCCAAAGCCCTATTTCCACCCTTTTTTCTGGCGACTACTCCTCACACATTTTTCAACCTACCTCAACCGTTTTACATTTAAAACATTCCTCTTAATCAGGACAAAAAAAACGAAGTTGTTTTTTTAAACTGGAAAAATTCCCGGTTTTCCCGAAATTCCAGGAATTCTTTTATACCATTTCTCAATTAAAAATGTTACTTCTTCAACATTTCTCGACCGATTTGAAAAATTCCAACACCAACCATTTCAACCATTCAAGTTTTTGTTTTTTTTAGCATTTTCAAAAAAAATCCTGCTTTTCCTGAAATTTCCAAATTTTGGGGGAATTCCCATTGAAATCAATGGGACAATTATCAAAGTTCCACAATCCCCACATTTTTCATCTGATTCAAACTGTTCCAACTTTGAAATGTTCAGCCTGTTTGGGAATTGTGTGGGCTACTTTAACAATTCTAAAAAAATTCCAGGATTTTCCAGAATCCCTGGTTTTCCAAAGCCCTATTTCCACCCTTTTTTCTGGCGACCACTCCTCCCACATTTTTCAACCTACCTCAACCCTTTTACATTCAAAATATTTCTCTTAATCGGGACAAAAAAATAAGTTGTTTTTTGGACTGGAAAAATTCCCGGTTTTCCCGAAATTCCAGGAATTCCGTTATACCATTTCTCAAAAGAAAATGTTACTTATTCAACTTTTCTCGAACGATTTGAAAAATTCCAACACCAACCATTTCAACTCATTCAGACCATTGAAGTTTTCTACCATTTTTTAAAAATTCCTGCTTTTCCCGAAATTCCGGGAATTCCGTAATACCTTTTCTCAATTCAACATGTTACTTCTTCAACATTTTTTGGCCGATTTGAAACATTCCAACACCAACCATTTCAACTCACACAGACCATTCAAGTTGTTGTTTTTTTAGCATTGTCAACAACAACAAAATCCCGCTTTTCCCGAAATTTCCAAATTTTGGGGAAATTCCCATTGAAATCAATGGGACATTTTTCAAAGTTCCACAATTCCCACAAATTTTCATCTGATTCAAACTGTTCCAAATTCGAAATATTCAGCCTGTTTGGGAATTGTGTACTGTACTTTAACAATTCTAAAAAATTCCAGGATTTTCCAGAATTCCTGATTTTCCAAAGCCCTATTTCCGCCCTTTTTTCTGGCGACTACTCCTCCCACATTTTTCAACCTACCTCAACCGTTTTACATTTAATACATTCCTCTTAATCAGGACAAAAAAAACAGTTTTTTTTTTAACTGGAAAAATTCCCGGTTTTCCCGAAATTCCAGGAATTCCGTGATACCATTTCTCAATTAAAAATGTTACTTCTTCAACATTTCTCGACCGATTTGAAAAATTCCAACACCAACCATTTCAACTCATTCAGACCATTCAAGTTTTTTTTATTTTTTAGCATTTTTTTAAAAAATCCCGCTTTTCCTGAATTTTCCAAATTTTTGGGAAATTCCCATTGAAATCAATGGGACATTTTTCAAAGTTCCACAATTCCCACAATTTTTCATCTGATTCAAACTGTTCCAACTTCGAAATGTTCAGCCTGTTTGGGAATTGTGTTCTCTACTTTAACAATTCTTAAAAAATTCCAGGATTTTCCAGAATTCCTGGTTTTCCAAAGCCCTATTTCCATTGTTTTTTCTGGTGACTACTCCTCCCACATTTTTCAACCTACCTCGACCGTTTTACATTCAAAACATTCTTCTTAATCAGCACAAAAAAATTAAGTTGTTTTTTGAACTGGAAAAATTCCCAGTTTTCCCGAAATTCCGTTATACCTTTTCTCAATTAAAAATGTTGCTTCTTCAGCATTTCTCGACCGATTAGAAAAACTCCAACACCAACCTTTTCAACTCATTCAGACCATTCAGGTTTTTTAACCATTTTCAAAAAATTCCCGCTTTTCCCGAAATTCCGTAATACCTTTTCTCAATTCAACATGTTACTTCTTCAACATTTCTCGACCGATTTGAAAAGTCAAACACCAACCATTTGAACTCACTCAGACTATTCAAGTTTTTTTGTTTTTTTTATCATTTTCAAAAAAAAATCCCGCTTTTCCCGAAATGTCCAAATTTTGGGTAAATTCAATGGGACATTTGACAATGTTCCACAATTCCCACAATTTTTCATCTGATTCAAACAGTTCCAACTTCGAAATATTCAGCCTGTTTGGGAATTGTGTGCTCTACTTTAACAATTATTTTTTTTAAATCCAGGATTTTCCAGAATTCCTGGTTTTCCAAAGCCCTATTTCCACCCTTTTTCTGACGACTACTCCTCCCACATTTTTCAACCTACCTCAACTGTTTTACATTTACAACATTCCTCTTCATCAGGGCAAAAAAACAAAGTTGTTTTTTGAACTGGAAAAATTCTCAGTTTTCCCGAAATTCCAGGAATTCCGTTATACCTTTTCTCAATTAAAAATGTTGCTTCTTCAGCATTTCTCGACCGATTAAAAAAATTCCAACACCAACCTTTTCAACTCATTCAGACTATTCAAGTTTTTTAACCATTTTCAAAAAACTCCCGCTTTTCCTGAAATTCCAGGAATTCCGTAATACCTTTTCTCAATTCAACATGTTGCTTCTTCAGCATTTCTCGGCCAATTTGAAAAATTCCAACACCAACCATTTCAACTCATTCAGACCATTGAAGTTTTTTACCATTTTTAAAAAATTCCTGCTTTTCCCGAAATTCCGGGAATTCCGTAATACCTTTTCTCAATTCAACATGTTACTTCTTCAACATTTCTCGGCCGATTTGAAACATTCCAACACCAACCGTTTCAACTCACTCAGACCATTCAAGTTGTTGTTTTTTAGCATTGTCAACAACAACAAAATCCCGCTTTTCCCGAAATTTCCAAATTTTGGGGAAATTCCCATTGAAATCAATGGGACATTTTTCAAAATTCTACAATTCCCACAATTTTTCATCTGATTCAAACTGTTCCAACTACGAACTATTCAGCCTGTTTGGGAATTGTGTTCTCTACTTTAACAATTCTAAAAAATTCCAGGATTTTCCAGAATTACTTGTTTTCCAAAGCCCTATTTCCATCCTTTTTTCTGGCGACTACTCCTCCCACATTTTTCAACCTACCTCAACTGTTTTACATTTACAACATTCCTCTTAATCAGGACAAAAAAACACAGTTGTTTTTTGAACTGGAAAAACTCCCGGTTTTCCCGAAATTCCAGGAATTCCGTTATACCTTTTCTCAATTAAAAATGTTGCTTCTTCAGCATTTCTCGACCGATTAGAAAAATTCCAACACCAACCATTTCAACTCATTCAGACTATTCAAGTTTTTTAACCATTTTCAAAAAATTCCCGCTTTTCCCAAAATTCCAGGAATTCCGTAATACCTTTTCTCAATTCAACATGTTACTTCTTCAGCATTTCTTGGCTGATTTGAAAAATGTCAACACCAACCATTTCAACTCATTCAGACCATTCAAGTTTTTTACCATTTTCCAAAAAATCCCGCTTTTCCCGAAATTCCAGGAATTCCGTATTACCTTTTCTCAATTCAACATGTTGCTTCTTCAACATTTCTCGACCGATTTGAAAATTCAAACACCAACCATTTGAACTCAGACTATTCAATTTTTTTAGTTAATATCGATTAACGTGTCGATCTGTCACTTTATCGCCCGTGAAAGATGCTAAAGTGCTAAAGCCCCATTTTGGTCATGTTCAACAACAAGACGACTGCGTACTGTACGCAGGCGGGGGAAAGGTGGGGGGAAGAGAAGAGCAAAGCAGCAAGTTAGTAATATTCCTGAGGCAGCACTTGGACGAGGCAAAGCACAACACGGAGGCAAACGCTTTTGCAGCCCCGAAATCCTTTCACCCTCTCACATGCAGCAGATCAGATTAAGAGGGAGCTTTAAGAAGATTCTGATGCGCACTAAAAGGAAAACTTGCGAGCCGTGGGAGGGAAGCGCGGTGGTTGGAAGGTGGCGGAGAGCGCTTTGTCATTCTGAGGCCGGAGGCAAATCATCAGACCCATGGAGTTCCGTGGAGTTCCGTGGAGTTCCGTGGAGTTCCCCACGCGGCGTCCTGACAATCCTTTTTTGCCCCGTCCACGTTTTAATATTTAGGTATCGATCCGATACCAAGTAGTTACAGGATCATACAATAGAATATAATACCTGATAAATCAATACTGATGAAGAAATACTGATGTAAAGGGTAGGTGTCACACTATTTTTTGTTTCAACATGTTCTATCTACACTTCTGTTAAAATGTAATAATCACTTATTCTTCTCTTCTTTGATACTTGACATTAGTTTTGGATGATACCACACATTTAGGTATGGATTTGATACCAAGTAGTTACAGGATCATACATTGGTCATATTCAAAGTCCTCATGTGTCCAGGGACGTATTTACTGACTTTATAAACAAAATGTAAATTTTTGTAAAAAAACGAAAAAATGTGTGATGCTAAAAAAAAAAAATATTGGTGTAATCATAGTAGTATCGACTAGATACACTCCTGTACTTGGTATCATTACAGTGGATGTCAGGTGTAGATCCACCCATGGCGTTTGTTTACATTGTGACGCCGGTGAGCTATTGTATCCTCTTACAGTGTGTAGTGAAGCATGTTTAGCTATTCCTCGTCCTCCATTGATAATGGTACTTGTAAGAAACTTACTTTGTCGCCATGGAGGTGAGGATTAGTGATTTAGAAGTAGCTACAACACTGTTTCACCTTTATCTTTACTTTTTACACAAAAATGCGTCCGTTCTCCCTTTTCTGTCTACACACTGTGTCTGCTTGTAAGTACTCTGTGTGTGTGCGCTGCTGAACATGCTCCTCAGCTCGTAAAACCAGCAATGTCACGACGGCATGTCATTGCTGTCACAAATTTTTTTTTTCTAGAGTATAGTACCGTTTTTGAGTCATTAACACCGCGATACTATACTAGTACCGGTATACCGTACAACCCTACCTCCTGGAGACCTAATATTGTTCATTATTGTTGTTATTTACATCTCAAAAACACAGTGGGAAGTGCTATCAATGATGCTAATATGTGAAAGATGCTAAAGTGATAAAGCTCCATTTTTATCATGTTCAACATGACAGTGTTAACATGTTTATTGATAGTTTGCATAGAAATTTGGCACCAATTATGCTAATAAGTGAAAGATGCTAAAGTGCTAAAGCCCAATTTTGGTCATGTTCAACATAACAGTGTTAACGTGTTTATTGATAGCTTGCATAGAAAATCGCCACCAATGATGCTAAAATGTGAAAGGTGCTAAAGTGTTAAAGCCCCATTTTGGTCATGTTCAACATGACAGTGTTAACGTGTTTATTGATAGTTTGCATAGAAAATCGCCACCAATTATGCTAAAATGTGAAAGGTGCTAAAGTGCTGAAGCCCCATTTTGGTCATGTTTAACATGACAGTTTTAATGTGTTTATTGATAGTTTGCATAGAAATTTGGCACCAATGATGCTAATATGGGAAAGATGCTAAAGTGCTAAAGCCCCATTTTGGTCATGTTCAACATGACAGCTTTAATGTGTTTATTGATAGTTTGCATAGAAAATTGGCACCATTGATGTTAATAAGTGAAAGATGCTAAAGTGCTAAAGCCCCATTTTGGTCATGTTCAACATGACAGTGTTAACGTGTTTATTGATAGTTTGCATAGAGAATTGGCACTAATGATGCTAATATGTGAAAGATGCTAAAGTGCTAAAGCCTCATTTTGATCATGTTCAACATGACAGTGTTAACGTGTTTATTGATAGTTTGCATAGAGAATCGCCACCAATGATGCTAAAATGTGAAAGGTGCTAAAGTGCTAAAGCCCCATTTTGGTCATGTTCAACATGACAGTTTTAATGTGTTTATTGATAGTTTGCATAGAAAACTGCCGCCAATGATGCTAAAATGTGAAAGGTGCTAAAGTGCTAAAGACCCATTTTGGTCATGTTCAACATGACAGTTTTAATGTGTTTATTGATAGTTTGCATAGAAATTTGGCACCAATGATGCTAATATGGGAAAGATGCTGAAGTGCTAAAGCCCAATTTTGGTCATGTTCAACATGACAGTGTTAACGTGTTTATTGATAGTTTGCATAGAAAATTGCCACCAATGGTGCTAATATGTGAAAGATGCTAAAGTGCTAAAGCCCCATTTTGGTCATGTTCAACATGACAGTGTTAACGTGTTTATTGATAGTTTGCATAGAAAAATGGCAACAATGATGCTAATATGTGAAAGGTGCTAAAGTGCTAAAATCCCATTTTGATCATGTTCAACATGACAGTGTTAATGTGTTTATTGATAGTTTGCATAGAAAATCGCCGCCAATGATGCTAATATGTGAAAGATGCTAAAGTGCAAAAGCTCCATTTTGATCATGTTCAACATGACAGTGTTAACATGTTTATTGATAGTTTGCATAGAAATCGCCACCAATTATGCTAAAATGTGAAAGGTGCTAAAGTGCTGAAGCCCCATTTTGGTCATGTTCAACATAACAGTGTTAACGTGTTTATTGATAATTTGCATAGAAAATCGCCACCAATGATGCTAAAATGTGAAAGGTGCTAAAGTGCTAAAGCCCCATTTTGGTCATGTTCAACATGACAGTGTTAACGTGTTTATTGATAGTTTGCATAGAAAATCGCCACCAATTATGCTAAAATGTGAAAGGTGCTAAAGTGCTGAAGCCCCATTTTGGTCATGTTTAACATGACAGTTTTAATGTGTTTATTGATAGTTTGCATAGAAAAATGTCACCAATGATGCTAATAAGTGAAAGATGCTAAAGTGCTAAAGCCTCATTTTGGTCATGTTCAACATGACAGTGTTAACATGTTTATTGATAGTTTGCATAGAAATTTGGCACCAATTATGCTAATAAGTGAAAGATGCTAAAGTGCTAAAGCCCAATTTTGGTCATGTTCAACATAACAGTGTTAACGTGTTTATTGATAGTTTGCATAGAAAATCGCCACCAATGATGCTAAAATGTGAAAGGTGCTAAAGTGTTAAAGCCCCATTTTGGTCATGTTCAACATGACAGTGTTAACGTGTTTATTGATAGTTTGCATAGAAAATCGCCACCAATTATGCTAAAATGTGAAAGGTGCTAAAGTGCTGAAGCCCCATTTTGGTCATGTTTAACATGACAGTTTTAATGTGTTTATTGATAGTTTGCATAGAAATTTGGCACCAATGATGCTAATATGGGAAAGATGCTAAAGTGCTAAAGCCCCATTTTGGTCATGTTCAACATGACAGCTTTAATGTGTTTATTGATAGTTTGCATAGAAAATTGGCACCATTGATGTTAATAAGTGAAAGATGCTAAAGTGCTAAAGCCCCATTTTGGTCATGTTCAACATGACAGTGTTAACGTGTTTATTGATAGTTTGCATAGAGAATTGGCACTAATGATGCTAATATGTGAAAGATGCTAAAGTGCTAAAGCCTCATTTTGATCATGTTCAACATGACAGTGTTAACGTGTTTATTGATAGTTTGCATAGAGAATCGCCACCAATGATGCTAAAATGTGAAAGGTGCTAAAGTGCTAAAGCCCCATTTTGGTCATGTTCAACATGACAGTTTTAATGTGTTTATTGATAGTTTGCATAGAAAACTGCCGCCAATGATGCTAAAATGTGAAAGGTGCTAAAGTGCTAAAGACCCATTTTGGTCATGTTCAACATGACAGTTTTAATGTGTTTATTGATAGTTTGCATAGAAATTTGGCACCAATGATGCTAATATGGGAAAGATGCTAAAGTGCTAAAGCCCAATTTTGGTCATGTTCAACATAACAGTGTTAACGTGTTTATTGATAGCTTGCATAGAAAATCGCCACCAATGATGCTAAAATGTGAAAGGTGCTAAAGTGTTAAAGCCCCATTTTGGTCATGTTCAACATGACAGTGTTAACGTGTTTATTGATAGTTTGCATAGAAAATCGCCACCAATTATGCTAAAATGTGAAAGGTGCTAAAGTGCTGAAGCCCCATTTTGGTCATGTTTAACATGACAGTTTTAATGTGTTTATTGATAGTTTGCATAGAAATTTGGCACCAATGATGCTAATATGGGAAAGATGCTAAAGTGCTAAAGCCCCATTTTGGTCATGTTCAACATGACAGCTTTAATGTGTTTATTGATAGTTTGCATAGAAAATTGGCACCATTGATGTTAATAAGTGAAAGATGCTAAAGTGCTAAAGCCCCATTTTGGTCATGTTCAACATGACAGTGTTAACGTGTTTATTGATAGTTTGCATAGAGAATTGGCACTAATGATGCTAATATGTGAAAGATGCTAAAGTGCTAAAGCCTCATTTTGATCATGTTCAACATGACAGTGTTAACGTGTTTATTGATAGTTTGCATAGAGAATCGCCACCAATGATGCTAAAATGTGAAAGGTGCTAAAGTGCTAAAGCCCCATTTTGGTCATGTTCAACATGACAGTTTTATGTGTTTATTGATAGTTTGCATAGAAAACTGCCGCCAATGATGCTAAAATGTGAAAGGTGCTAAAGTGCTAAAGACCCATTTTGGTCATGTTCAACATGACAGTTTTAATGTGTTTATTGATAGTTTGCATAGAAATTTGGCACCAATGATGCTAAAATGTGAAAGGTGCTAAAGTGCTAAAGCCCCATTTTGATCATGTTCAACATGACAGTTTTAATGTGTTTATTGATAGTTTGCATAGAAATTTGGCACCAATGATGCTAATATGGGAAAGATGCTAAAGTGCTAAAGCCCCATTTTGGTCATGTTCAACATGACAGTGTTAACGTGTTTATTGATAGTTTGCATAGAAAAATGGCAACAATGATGCTAATATGTGAAAGGTGCTAAAGTGCTAAAATCCCATTTTGATCATGTTCAACATGACAGTGTTAATGTGTTTATTGATAGTTTGCATAGAAAATCGCCGCCAATGATGCTAATATGTGAAAGATGCTAAAGTGCAAAAGCTCCATTTTGATCATGTTCAACAAGACAGTGTTAACATGTTTATTGATAGTTTGCATAGAAATTTGGCACCAATTATGCTAATAAGTGAAAGATGCTAAAGTGCTAAAGCCCAATTTTGGTCATGTTCAACATAACAGTGTTAACGTGTTTATTGATAGTTTGCATAGAAAATCGCCACCAATGATGCTAAAATGTGAAAGGTGCTAAAGTGCTAAAGCCCCATTTTGGTCATGTTCAACATGACAGTGTTAACGTGTTTATTGATAGTTTGCATAGAAAATCGCCACCAATTATGCTAAAATGTGAAAGGTGCTAAAGTGCTGAAGCCCCATTTTGGTCATGTTTAACATGACAGTTTTAATGTGTTTATTGATAGTTTGCATAGAAATTTGGCACCGATGATGCTAATATGTGAAAGATGCTAAAGTGCTAGAGCCCCATTTTGGTCATGTTCAACATGACAGTGTTAATGTGTTTATTGATAGTTTGCATAGGAAAATGGCACCAATGATGCTAATAAGTGAAAGATGCTAAAGTGCTAAAGCCTCATTTTGGTCATGTTCAACATGACAGTGTTAACGTGTTTATTGATAGTTTGCATAGAAAAATGGCAACAATGATGCTAATATGTGAAAGGTGCTAAAGTGCTAAAATCCCATTTTGATCATGTTCAACATGACAGTGTTAATGTGTTTATTGATAGTTTGCATAGAAAATCGCCGCCAATGATGCTAATATGTGAAAGATGCTAAAGTGCAAAAGCTCCATTTTGATCATGTTCAACAAGACAGTGTTAACATGTTTATTGATAGTTTGCATAGAAATTTGGCACCAATTATGCTAATAAGTGAAAGATGCTAAAGTGCTAAAGCCCAATTTTGGTCATGTTCAACATAACAGTGTTAACGTGTTTATTGATAGTTGGCATAGAAAATCGCCACCAATGATGCTAAAATGTGAAAGGTGCTAAAGTGCTAAAGCCCCATTTTGGTCATGTTCAACATGACAGTGTTAACGTGTTTATTGATAGTTTGCATAGAAAATCGCCACCAATTATGCTAAAATGTGAAAGGTGCTAAAGTGCTAAAGCCCCATTTTGGTCATGTTCAACATGACAGTGTTAATGTGTTTATTGATAGTTTGCATAGAAAAATGGCACCAATGATGCTAATAAGTGAAAGATGCTAAAGTGCTAAAGCCTCATTTTGGTCATGTTCAACATGACAGTGTTAACGTGTTTATTGATCATTTGCATTGAAAATTGCCACCAATGATGCTAATATG